>NC_092128.1:130549720-130748553 GCF_043159975.1 Macaca nemestrina
ACCTATCCATTCTCTCCCCCCTTGGGCTATGTGGGAGCCACCTCGCAGGGGGGTGAGCCACCCCCCGCGAGGTGGGGACCAATAGCCACCCCCTCTCCCCCCTTGGCTATTGGGAGCACCTCGCAGGGGGGGTGAGCCACCCCCCGCGAGGTGGGGGACCAATAGCCACCCCCCTCTCCCCCCCCTTGGCTATTGGAGCCACCTCGCAGGGGGGTGAGCCACCCCAGCGCGAGGTGGGGACCAATAGCCACCCCCGTCTCCCCCCCTTGGCTATTGGGAGCCACCTCGTCAGGGGGGTGAGCCACCCCCCGCGAGTGGGGGACCAATAGCCACCCCCTCTCCCCCCTTGGCTATTGGGAGCCACCTCGCAGGGGGGTGAGCCACCCCCCGCGAGGTGGGGGACCAATAGCCACCCCTCTCTCCCCCCCCTTGGCTATTGGGAGCCCACCTCGCAGGGGGGTGAGTCCACCGCCCCGCGAGGTGGGGACCAATACCAGCCCACTCCCCTCTGCTCCCTCCCCTTGGCTATTGGGAGCCACCTCGCAGGGGGGTGAGCCACCCCCCGCGAGGTGGGGACCAATAGCCACCCCCCTCTCCCCCCTTGGCTATTGGGGAGCCACCGTCGCAGGGGGTGAGCCACCCCCGCGAGGTGGGGACCAATAGCCACCCCCTCTTCCCCCCCGTGGCTATTGGGAGCCACCTCGCAGGGGGGGTGAGCCACCCCACCGCGAGGTGGGGACCAATAGCCACCCCCCTCTCCCCCCCTTGGCTATTGGGAGCCACCTCGCAGGGGGGTGAGCCACCCCCGCGAGGTGGGGGACCAATAGCCACCCCCTCTCCCCCCCCTTGGCTATTGGGAGCCACCTCGCAGGGGGGTGAGCCACCCCCCGCGAGGTGGGGACCAATAGCCACCCCCCTCTCCCCCCCTTGGCTATTGGGAGCCACCCTCGCAGGGGGGTGAGCCACCCCCCGCGAGGTGGGGACCAATAGCCACCCCCTCTCTCCCCCCCTTGGCTATTGGGAGCCACCTCGCAGGGGGGTGAGCCACCCCCCGCGAGGTGGGGACCAATAGCCACCCCCCTCTCCCCCCCCTTGGCTATTGGGAGCCACCTCGCAGGGGGGTGAGCCACCCCCCCGCGAGGTGGGGACCCAATAGCCACCCCCTCTCCCCCCCCTTGGCTATTGGGAGCCACCTCGCAGGGGGGTGAGCCACCCCCCCGCGAGGTGGGGACCAATAGCCACCCCCTCTCCCCCCCTTGGCTATTGGGAGCCACCTCGCAGGGGGGTGAGCCACCCCCCGCGAGGTGGGGACCAATAGCCACCCCCCTCTCCCCCCCTCTTGGCTATTGGGAGCCACCTCGCAGGGGGGTGAGCCACCCCCCGCGAGGTGGGGACCAATAGCCACCCCCTCTCCCCCCCCTTGGCTATTGGGAGCCACCTCGCAGGGGGGTGAGCCACCCCCCGCGAGGTGTGGGACCAATAGCCACCACCCTCTCACCCCCCTTGGCTATTGGGAGCCACCTCGCAGGGGGGTGAGCCACCCCCCGCGAGGTGGGGGACCAATAGCCACCCCCCTCTCCCCCCCTTGGCTATTGGGAGCCACCTCGCAGGGGGGTGAGCCACCCCCCGCGAGGTGGGGACCAATAGCCCACCCCCCTCTCCCCCCCCTTGGCTATTGGGAGCCACCTCGCAGGGGGGTGAGCCACCCCCCGCGAGGTGGGGACCAATAGCCACCCCCTCTCCCCCCCTTGGCTATTGGGAGCCACCTCGCAGGGGGGTGAGCCACCCCCCGCGAGGTGGGGACCAATAGCCACCCCCTCTCCCCCCCTTGGCTATTGGGAGCCACCTCGCAGGGGGGGTGAGCCACCCCCCGCGAGGTGGGGACCAATAGCCACCCCCTCTCTCCCCCCTTGGCTATTGGGAGCCACCTCGCAGGGGGGTGAGCCACCCCCCGCGAGGTGGGGACCAATAGCCACCCCCCTCTCCCCCCCTTGGCTATTGGGAGCCACCTCGCAGGGGGGTGAGCCACCCCCCGCGAGGTGGGGACCAATAGCCACCCCCCTCTCCCCCCCCTTGGCTATTGGGAGCCACCTCGCAGGGGGGTGAGCCACCCCCCGCGAGGTGGGGACCAATAGCCACCCCCTCTCCCCCCCTTGGCTATTGGGAGCCACCTCGCAGGGGGGTGAGCCACCCCCCGCGAGGTGGGGGACCCAATAGCCACCCCCTCTCCCCCCCCTTGGCTATTGGGAGCCACCTCGCAGGGGGGTGAGCCACCCCCCGCGAGGTGGGGACCAATAGCCACCCCCCTCTCCCCCCCTTGGCTATTGGGAGCCACCTCGCAGGGGGGGTGAGCCACCCCCCGCGAGGTGGGGGACCAATAGCCACCCCCCTCTCCCCCCCTTGGCTATTGGGAGCCACCTCGCAGGGGGTGTGAGCCACCCCCCGCGAGGTGGGGACCAATAGCCACCCCCTCTCCCCCCCCTTGGCTATTGGGAGCCACCTCGCAGGGGGGTGAGCCACCCCCCGCGAGGTGGGGACCAATAGCCACCCCGCCTCTCCCCCCCCTTGGCTATTGGGAGCCACCTCGCAGGGGGGTGAGCCACCCCCCGCGAGGTGGGGACCAATAGCCACCCCCTCTCCCCCCCTTGGCTATTGGGAGCCACCTCGCAGGGGGGTGAGCCACACCCCCCGCGAGGTGGGGACCAATAGCCACCCCCCTCTCCCCCCCTTGGCTATTGGGAGCCACCTCGCAGGGGGGTGAGCCACCCCCCGCGAGGTGGGGACCAATAGCCACCCCCTCTCCCCCCCTTGGCTATTGGGAGCCACCTCGCAGGGGGGTGAGCCACCCCCCGCGAGGTGGGGACCAATAGCCACCCCCCTCTCCCCCCCCTTGGCTATTGGGAGCCACCTCGCAGGGGGGTGAGCCACCCCCCGCGAGGTGGGGACCCAATAGCCACCCCCTCTCCCCCCCTTGGCTATTGGGAGCCACCTCGCAGGGGGGTGAGCCACCCCCCGCGAGGTGGGGACCAATAGCCACCCCCTCTCCCCCCCCTTGGCTATTGGGAGCCACCTCGCAGGGGGGTGAGCCACCCCCCGCGAGGTGGGGACCAATAGCCACCCCCTCTCCCCCCCCTTGGCTATTGGGAGCCACCTCGCAGGGGGGTGAGCCACCCCCCGCGAGGTGGGGACCAATAGCCACCCCCTCTCCCCCCCTTGGCTATTGGGAGCCACCTCGCAGGGGGGTGAGCCACCCCCCGCGAGGTGGGGACCAATAGCCACCCCCTCTCCCCCCCTTGGCTATTGGGAGCCACCTCGCAGGGGGGTGAGCCACCCCCCGCGAGGTGGGGACCAATAGCCACCCCCCTCTCCCCCCCTTGGCTATGGAGCCACCTCGCAGGGGGGTGAGCCACCCCCGCGAGGTGGGGACCAATAGCCACCCCCTCTCCCCCCCCTTGGCTATTGGGAGCCACCTCGCAGGGGGGTGAGCCACCCCCCGCGAGGTGGGGACCAATAGCCACCCCCCTCTCCCCCCCTTGGCTATTGGGAGCCACCTCGCAGGGGGTGAGCCACCCCCCGCGAGGTGGGGACCAATAGCCACCCCCTCTCCCCCCCCTTGGCTATTGGGAGCCACCTCGCAGGGGGGTGAGCCACCCCCCGCGAGGTGGGGACCAATAGCCACCCCCCTCTCCCCCCCTTGGCTATTGGGAGCCACCTCGCAGGGGGGTGAGCCAACCCCCCGCGAGGTGGGGACCAATAGCCACCCCCCTCTCCCCCCCTTGGCTATTGGGAGCCACCTCGCAGGGGGGTGAGCCACCCCCCGCGAGGTGGGGACCAATAGCCACCCCCTCTCCCCCCCTTGGCTATTGGGAGCCACCTCGCAGGGGGGTGAGCCACCCCCCGCGAGGTGGGGACCAATAGCCACCCCCTCTCCCCCCCTTGGCTATTGGGAGCCATTGTGGACTCACATCATGTTTTGGGTATTGTGAGTAGTATCCTTTCTCTCTCTGGAAATGATTAATTCTTTCACAGACGGGTGTGTATCTTCAGAATATTGCTCAGGGAACAATGATAGAATTATTTATTAAATATTAAGAATCAATTATAATAATTATCAATAATATTATCAATTAATATTTTCTCATTAATATTGATAATTATTTTAAATAGATGATGATGGATGCAGAAAATTAATTTTTAATAATTATGTCATTTATTAATATTAATTCTTAATATTAATTATTGTGTTTTTGCCAGTATCACTTTTTATTCATTTAAATATCATTAGTTATTGATATCATTATATTATTATTAATAGTTTTATGATTATTAATTATTAATACTAATCGTTAACATTTTGAATCAATTTTAATATTTAGTATCTTTATTGTCATTATTAATGTTGATGATTAGTATCAATTTCTATTGTATTTATTAATATTAACAATTAATAGGGTTGTTCCTGATATCCGGCATTGAGAAGATTATATTCCTCCCAATATCGAAGAAAGTGTTCACTCCTCTATGATGTTATTCCTAATAAGCAGGGGGTTGTGGCTGACATTAATGAAACTACCGCAGCGTGTATCATCCTTTCGGTCATCTTGTTCCCTCTATCCAAGGTGCGAGAGGATAATATTACTCCCAATATCACAAACGGCGTCGACCTCCACTGTGATATTTTCCCTCACATCCAGCCGGGGAGAGGAAGATATTATCCCCAATATCACAGGGGTGTACATCCCCTTGTGATATTTTTCCTTATACCCTGGGATGGAGAAGATAATACTAGTGGCAATATCGCAGGGATTGTACACACCCACTGTCCTATTGTTCCGAATAACATCATATGACTCCCAGTATCACCGGGGGTGGGTACATCTTCCTGTGATATGGTTTCTTATATTCAAGGGGAGAGAATGATATTACTCCCAATATCACAGGGGTTGTACACATCTCCTGCGATATTGTTCCTAATATCCCGAAGAGGAGAGCATAATATTACTCTCGATAGCTCAGCGGGTGTATACCTCGTTTCTAATATTTTTCATAATATCCAAGATGGGAGAGGATGATAAGACTCCCAATATGCCAAGAAGTGTACAGCCCCCTGTGATATAGTTCCTGACATCCAGGTGGGGATAGGATGATATTACTGCCCATATCGCACGAGTTGTAAAACCCCTTCGACATTTAGCCTACGATTCTGAGGGGAGAGGATGATATTACTCCGAATATCGAAGAAGGTGTACACCCCGCTGAGACACTTCACCCAATATCCACGTTGGGTGACAATGACTATATGCCCAACATCGCAAGGGATGTACACAAACCCAGGGATATTGTTCCTTATATCTAGAGTGGGAGAAGACGCTACTACTCCCAATAACGCAGGGACTGTGGCTGTACACCCCTCCTGTGATATTGTTCTTAATATCCTAGCCAAGAGAGGAAGATACTACACACAGTATCACAGGGGGACTACACCCACCCAGTGATGTTGTTCTTAATGTACTCCACCTCCCTCCACCAGGGATATCGTTTCTAATATCCAGGGGAAAGGAGGATAACATTATGCCCAATATTGCAGGGGAGTGTACACACCCTCTGTGATGTTGTTCCTAGTATCCAAAGGTAGACACGATGATGTTACTGGCCATATTGCAGGGGGTGTACACCCTTCTGTGATATCCTTTTTGACATTCAATGGGGGAGAGGATAACATGAATCCCAATATCGCTGAAAGTGTACAGACCCCTGTGATGTAGTTCCTAATGTACAGGGGAAAGAGTATTGCTCTCAATATCACAGGGGATGTAACCACCCTGCCCCCTTTATGTTGTTTCTGATATGCAGCGGGGTGGAGGCTGATAGTACTCCCAATATCCCAGAAGTTGCACACACACCTGTGATATCGTTCCTAATATCCAGCGGGAAAGAGGCTGATTTTACTTTCGATATCGCAGTGGGTGTACACCGCCCCCAAACCTCGGGTATCGTTCCTAATATCCAGGCCGGAAGAAGATGACATGGCTGACTATATCGAAGGGGGTGGACAACTCTTCTGTGATATGGTTCCTGATATCCAGGGGGTGAATGGATGATATTACTCCCAATAAAGTAGGAACCGTACAGCCGCCCTGGGATTTTGTCCTTAATAACCACAGGGGAGAGGTGATATTACTACCAACATCGCAAGGGGTGTACACCCCTCCTGTGATATTGCTTCTCATATCCAGGAAAGGAGAAGATGGTATTAGTACCAATATTGAAGAGATATACAACCCCCATGGGATATTGTTCTAAAGTTACAAGTTGAAAGAGGATGAGACTCCATCCAGTATAACAAGGGGTGTACACACCGCCTGTGATGTGAATCGTAAATCCTAGAAGAAGAGAGAATGACGTTGCTTCCAAAAACACACGGGGTGTACACCCACCCTGTGACATCGTTCCTGTTATCTAAAGGAAGAGATGATGATACTACTCCCACTACCAGAGAAGGTACACACCCCCCTGTGATATTGTTCCTCATAACTTGTGAGGCAGAGCATGATATTACTTCCAGTATGACAGTGGCTTGACACCCAGTCTGTGATATTGGTTCTACACACCAACTCTGTGCCCCTTGTTTCCCAGGCGTTCTCTCCACACTTTTGGAACCTCGGAGGAGGCTTTGTCTTTGGTTACAGATGAAGAGACGAAGGGTCTGAGAGCTTAAGCAAGTTTGTTACTGGAAAGCGGTTCCGATCCAGACCCCAAGAGAGGTTTCTTGGATCTCACAGAAGAAAGAATTCGGGACGAGTCCATAAAGTGAAAGCAAGTTTATTAGGAAAGAAAAGGAATAAAAGAATGGCTACTCTGGCCAGGCGCAGTGGCTCACGCCTGTAATCCTATAACTTTGGGATGCCGAGGAAGGTGGATCACCTGAGGTGAGAAGTTCGAGACCAGCCTGGTCCAACATGGCAAAACCCTGTCGCCACTAAAATACAAAACATTAACTGGGCGTGGTGGCAGGTGCCTGTAATCGCACCTACTAGGAAGGCTGAGGCAGGAGAATCGCTTGAACCCAGGAGTTAGAGGATGTAGTGAGCCAAGATCACGCCACTGCATTCTAGTTCGGCCAACAGAGCGAGACTCCATCTCAAAAAAAAAAAAAAAAAAAAAAGAAAAAGAAAAGAAAGAATGGCTGCTCCATAGGCAGAGTGGCCCCAAAGGCTGCTGGTCGCCCATTTTCATGATTATTTCTTGATCATACGCTAAACAAGGGTTGGACTCTTCATGAGTGTTCCAGGAAAGGGGTGGACCATTCCCAGAACTGAGAGTTTCTGCCCTCCCTTCTGAGACCATGTAGGGTAACCTCCAGATGTTGCCATGGCATCTGTAAACTGTCATGGCGCTGGTGGGAGTGTCTTGTAGCAGCAAATGCATTATAATTATCACATAATGAGCCATGGGGACAATCAGAGGTCACTCTAGTGGCCATCTTCTGTTTGGTAGGCTTTGCCCGGCTTCTTTACTGCTACTTGCTTTATCAGCAAGGTCTTTATGATCTGTATCTTGTGCCGACCTCCTATCTCATCCTGTGACTAAGAATGCCTAGCCTCCTGGGAATGCGGCCCAGCAGGTCTCAGCCTCCCTTTACCCAGCCCCCATTCAAGATGGAGTCGCTCTGGTTCTCGTGCCTCTGACAAGTTGGCCTGGGTAGAGTGTTCTCTAGTGTGTGGTTGTTGGAGCTGTTCCTAGCAGTAAGATGGATTGTCAGTAGGAAACAGGCCTCTGTTAGCCCGGGGGCTGACACTCTGCCCCAGTATGTCGGCCTCATTTTAGTGGTGGCAAAACTGGGGCTCAGAGACATCAACTCCCTCATCCCGAACCCCCAGACTGTCAGTGGTGGGCTGGGCTTTGAATGTGGGGCTTGAAGACCCATCATCTCCTCTGGTCCCCCAGTCTCTGCTGCCCAAGAGGAACAGGATCCCAGGATCCAGGCCCCTCATGGCACCAGCCAGGGTGGGTGGAGATGGGGAGGCACAGTTCCAAAGCCCCCTGTACTCTGAGGCAGGTCGGGGGCCGAGAGCAAGCCGGACCCGCGGACCCCACCCCGAGAAGAATGGCTGCAGACCTGGCCCAGCGGGCAGGAGGTCTGTGTCCTCAGTCAACGTGACAGCGCTTCCCACTCCTCCATCCAGGCCGTGCTGTCTTCACGTTTCCAATCATGCGGCCTCCTCTCCAATTCCCAAGCCCAACCCACAGACAGCGATCTGGGGTCTACATGAGGTTTGTCAGCAGCTCTGACCCGCTGCTTCCCGCCAGCCCCGCGGCTGGTTCTGTAAAGCTGATACCCCCTGGTGGGGAGGCTCGGGGCAGGGCTCTGGCTGCAAGCATGGGGTCCCAGAACCTCCTGGCTCTGTCACCTCTGCTGGGTGGAAAACCAACCCAGGATTGAACCAGCAGATGGGTGCCTGATTCCTTATTATCAGAGCTCCGCCCACTGGCAAGTCTCTCTCCGGACCTCAGTTTCCCCTTCCATTAAACGAGGGGCTTGGGGGATACCAAGGAGGGGTAACTGCTTAGTGAGGATGGGAGGTTTCTTCTGGGGAGATGAACACATTTTGAAACTAGATGGTGTGAGTGGTTGCACAGGAATCTGAATGCACAAATGCCACCACATTAATCGCGTTGAAATAGTTAATTGCATGCGATGTGAAAGTCACCTCATTTAAAGTGTTTAAAAGAGGGGCCTGGGAGAGTGCAGTGTACGTGAGAATCATGTGGGACACCCACAGTCTCTGAACCTCGGTTTCCTTGCCGTAAACTGGCAAAGAGACCGTGTGAGCTGTGTTCCCTGGGGCCATGAGATTCCAAGAAGGAAAACCTGGGATTCCTGGGACTGGGATGAGGGCCGGGGGCCGGAAGGGGAGGGGCATGTAGGGAGGGCTGGGGGGCAGCCCAGATAAGGCTTTCAATACAGGGTAGCAGCGTCTACACAGGCAGAGATCCCAGCGTCTCACTTCCCGCAGGGCTGACCAGTGGCCAGAGGTGGGACTGGCCAGGCTCGGCCCAACCAAGTCTGGGAGCAGAGGACACTGAGTGAGGGATCCCAGGGGCCACCCTCACTGGCCTGTGGCTCTCCTGACACCACAAGAGAGGTCCAGGAGCTGACCTGGGGTCCTAATGGGGGACACCTTCCTGGCTGCAGGCTGGCAGGGTGGTGTGGTGGTCAGTGTACTGGGCTCTGTGTCTCCGCCCCTACCTGCTGTGTGACGGTGGACCAGACACCTAACCTCTCTGTGCCTCTATTTCTTCAATGGCGAACAGGGACACTAGCAGCCCCCACACCTGATCACAGTGGCCTGAAGGTTAAAGGCAACAGTGGCACGAGACCTAGAGCAAAAGCTCTGAGCAGGGAGAGCAGGGAGCTGCCCAGGGAGTTCCACCACCATCTCCCGTCTGGCCGCCGAGGAAACCGAGGCTCATGGTGACCTGGCCCAGGTCTGTTAGACTCAGGGTCCTTCTCATCCCCAAGATCAGAGGGCTGCCACCAGGGAAGGAGCTGGCCCCTCGACACAGCCCAGGAAGAACACAGAGAAGGATGCCCTGGGGACTTCGGTATGTTATTGCAAAAAAAAATTTATTGCTATTTGAACTCTGCTTTCATGCCTCCATTTCCCAGAAAATGAGCCACGGGAGACACCAGGAGAGGCAGGAGATCATCCTCCTTGCACAAAACCCGCTCCCTCGGATGCTGTCCTCAGCGAGGGTGGCTGGGGGCCAACCAGGGGGCCCACCGGCAGAGTGGCAGAGGAGGTGGGTTGACCCTGCGGACGTTGAGTTCTGTGGCGAAGGTCCTGGCATTCTGGTAGAAGAAGAGCGACTTCTTGCGGTCCAGGAGGAAGTTGTGGGAGATGGTGGCCGGCCGCGTGTAGATCTTCAGCTGTGCCTTCTTGTTGCCCAGGTCCACGGCAGCTGCCAGTGCCAGCTGGTAGTACCTGACTGCATCAAACGGGTCCTGAAGGGGATAGGTCATGGTCAGCAAAAGGGGGACTCGGAGCCCGTCTTCCCAGAGGCCGTTCCTGTCTCCAGGTCATTCCACATGTCCAGCCAATGCTGGCTCACCCCATGAGCCCCGAAGCCTGTGACACTGCTGTGGTGTCAGCTGCAGGAGGTGGGGATGACCCTGACACCCCTGGAAGCCTTCCTGAGTGTCCCTACGCCCCACTCACCCCAAGCCTCCTGCCCCAGTGCCACCCTCTCTGCAGGCAGTGGCTGCTTTCCCCATGGGCTGAGGTCAGGGCAGATCCTGCCTGCTCTGAGAGTTCCATGCAGGACCCTTGGCTCCAAGCCACAGCAGGGGCACAGCGTTGAGTGACCCAGGCTCCCCTCTGGCCCCTGTCCATGCTGACCATTTCCAGGCCCTCCACGGGACAGGCCAGGTACAAAACCATCTCACAGGTGTCCTCTCTGGCAATGTTCCCTGAAATACTGACGGAGTGTGACTCCCCAGACATCCACTCCCATTTTCAATGCATCTTTGGCTCAAACTCACCATCCCTGGGTTGGGATGCTGTCTCCCAGACCTCCTCCTTGACCCTCCCATCCCCCACCCGGCTTCTCCCCAGGCACCTCCTCCACATGGGGGTCACCCAAGGGACCTCTCTAAGACCCATGCCTGGCCTGTTCCTCTTTACCATCTCAAGATGGCTCCCAGGGCCAATGAGAAAGTCCAAGATGCAGCAGTCCATTCCCTCACTGCCCCACCCCACACACGGAGCAGGGGCGTGTGAAGGCCCCGAGTCACCGCCACTGCTCATCCAATGGCCCCCGCCCAGCCGAACACTGGACTCTGTGCTGGGTGCATGGCGGAGCCTAATGTCCTCGCTCCCAGTCTGAGGGACCTGGGAGCGAACACTGACCACACAGGGTGGCCCGGGCTGTGGCAGAGGGAAGCCCAGGAGGCCCCAGACTCAGCCGGGGTGGGCAGCAAGGGCTTCCTGAAGGGGTGGGGGCTTCCCAACTAAACAGGAAGGAGCCAGCCAAAGCATATGTCTCTGCGTGTGTCTGTGCATGTGCCTGTGCGTGTTTGTGTGCCTGTGTGTGCATGTCCCTGTGTGTGTGCGTGTGCCTGTGTCTGTGTGTGCATTTCCCTGTGTGCATGCCTGTGCCTGTGTGTGCGTGTGCCTGTGCTTGTGTGAATTTCCCTGTGCATTTCCATGTGCCTATAGTGTGTGCAGCAGCTAGTGAGTGGCAGGCTGAGCCAGTAAACATCTAATCCACCCTATTCCAGGGCTCACTCTCAAGTGTAGACTAAAGGGGACCCCATTTTAGAGGCAATTGGCAAAGATGCCCATTTACCCCTGCTTCTCTGCCTTCTCAGCCTTCCAGGCTCCATCCAGCCCGGCTTTTTCTCCCACTCCTCTGGGCCCTGGGTCCAGAGTCTCCTATACAAGGAGGAGGGTGTAGCCTTGGAAAGACAGCCGCCCTTGGGGAATTCCAAGGGGGCCTCCCTGTGGGAAGCTGGCCCGCGCTGACAGCATAGTCACGATGAGGCCCAGAGGGCTGTGCATGGGAAGGAGGTGAAGGAGGGCTGTGCATGGGAAGGAGGACTGTGCATAGGAAGGAGGGCTGTGCATGGGAAGGAGGTGAAGGAGGGCTGTGCATGGGAAGGAGGTGAAGGAGGGCTGTGCATGGGAAGGAGGGCTGTGCATGGGAAGGAGGTGAAGGAGGGCTCTGCATGGGAAGGAGGTGAAGGAGGCCTCTGCCACTCGACCCCAACCGTGGACTTTGGCCTCTCAGGTACTACTTGGCCCTTTCCTTTCTCCTGGACAGGCGGAGTGGGCGGCAGGCTTGACCAAGAGAGATAAAGGCCTCTTCTGGGAGGCCCGTCCCCCTGGGTCCCAGGCAAGCCCCTGGGCAGTGAGCAGCGTCCCTCTGGGCCTGACACTTGGCACCTCCCTGTCTGGCTGGGACTTGGGAGGCCACGGGGACCACTTCTCACCACCAGGTGTCACCAGCACTGGGCTGAGGCCTCCCGGGCAGCCCCAGGCCTGCGGTGGGGAATACGGGGCAGGGTCTTAGGGCTGCCCCACCTCCTCATGTTGTTCTAAGGCCCACAAGATCTTGGCCCCTGGACTGGAGCGCCCTGGCCCCTCAGCCCATAAGGAGCACTGACGCGACGCCAGTGCGATGCTGAGGAGGGGTCGCGCCTGCTGGGCAGAGGGGTGGAGACACCCCAGGTCTGAGTCTGCCAGTCCCAGCTCTCCACCCCTGCAGGGCTGGGGGCAGAGGGAGCACAGCACCTCCCCTCGAGACACACCCGACCCAGCAAGGCCTCAGCCTGGCTGGCAGGAGCCCCACCCCACTGCCCCTGCCCTGAGCTGGGGTTTCCCTGTCTGTGAACCCAATGGTAAGACACTGGTCCCACCCCACCCTTCCTGGGTGGTGTGAAGATTCAAGGTGTCTCGGGACTCCAGGAAGGAGTTGCTCAGTGCAGGCTGGCACCCTGGGCAGGCTTCCTAGAGGAGGTGCCAGGATTTGGGTTGGATCTTGCAACGTGGATTCAATGTGAGGATGATGCCGTCCTCCGAAATGTCCTTCTCCCGACCTGTTTTCTTTGTTAAATGCAACTTGACACTTGACTGTCAAGTCTCAGTTTTGCTGTCACCTCCTCCAGGAGGGCCCCCCTGACTACAATCCCCCTTCTTTACCCAGAGGCCACCGTTGCCCACTCATGTGTCAGCCTCCCTGGCTGAGACTGAGTTCTTGAGGGTGGGGCCTGGCCAGCTTGGGAGCTAGGTTGTATCTGCTAACCTTGCCAGCTCCTCCAGCTGGGTGCAGGGCTCCAGGGAGGCCACTGGGTCATTCCTAAGGAAGGCTGGAACCCAGGCCTCTGGGGTGTGGGTGGAAATCCAACTCCAAGGGGGCCGGGAACACCCCGAGCCCTGCCCCTCCCACCCACCTTCAGGTCGTAGAAGATGATGTCACCGAGCACCAGGTACACCTTCACGTAGTAGAGGGTCTCCTCGTTGAACTCCAGCGGCGAGTGGCAGAGCTACAGGGCCTTGAGGTAGAAGTGCTCCGCCAGCTTGCCATGGCCCAGCCGGTGGTGCAGGGCAGCTAGCCGGTGGTAGGCCATGTGCTCGTTCAGCTGGTCCCCTGGGGTGCAGGCCAAAGGGGCAGGTGTGAGGATGTGGCTCCCTGGGGCAGGGAGGACACAGGCCCCTCAGGAGCAGGTATGTAGATCCCAGGCAGCACACCTGGCTTGCCTCCAGGCACCTGTGGTCACCTGGGCAGCTCTGGCCAGTCCCTTCCAGGTTCCCAGACTCACTTTCCCATCTGCAAAGCAGAACTAATAAGGCCTGCCCCTGTCTACTGTGAGGCTTATGGCAAAGTCGGACTTGGATGGCCCAGCTCTGTACCTACACATAGCCACCTGCCTTTGCTCACTGGGTTTAACCAGGGGAGCCCAAAAGCCATGCTGTCCAGGTGCTCCCAGACACCCCGGCTCCAGGCAACCCACAGATGTGACATCCGACTCCTCCTGGGTGTGGCACGATCACAGCCCCCTACCTTGGGGAGTCAGCTGCACACCTACTGTGTACTGGGCTACGGGGCACAAGGCACTGGGGCATGTGGCCTGCCTAGGGTTCCCTGTCTCTGGAGGGGGATAGACGACCCTGGCACAGCACCAGGGGATGCCTGGCCTTAAGGGGCAGACTGCTCGAAGGGGAACTGGGATTTTATCAGCCAGAGAGCCGTGTGGTTGATGAGGGTGGGAAGGGCACAAGAGAAAGGGAATGTGTCACTCAGCCTGGCACATACAGGGACCAACGAGATGCCTGGCATGTCTGGAAGGCAGAGGGCACACTGGGCGGCCCTTGTGGTCAGCAGCGGGAACAGGCAGAGGAAGCAGAGCTCAGTCAGGCAGGGAGCTCTGCACTGCGTGAGAGACCTCGGGCTGTGCCCCACAGCCGGACGGGGAAGCCAGCTGGGCAGATCTGCCTGCCTGGACAGGAGACCAGGAAAATCCAGCAGCTGTTTCAGCTCCTGGCCTGCAGACCTGGAGGCTGGGCTCTGGCAAAGTGTGGGTCCTGGCAGGGTGGGGCTCAGGGGACTTACCCAGAGTGATGCTGAGTGCTAGGGCCATGTAGGCAAACTCCAAGCCCTCCTGGGACTCCTCCAGCGTGGCCAGGAGTGACACCAGCTTGTTGCACAGCTGTAGCTGCAGCTCCGCCTTGTGGTTGTCCGTAGTCACTGCCAGGGGCAGGGCCTGGTCCTACCACACAGGCAGGTGGGGTCAGGTTTCCCGCAGCACCCACCTTGCCCAGCGCCCTCCTCAGAGCTCAAACATGTACTTGGAGCTTCCCACGCCCCAGCTACCCCTGCACCTCAACACAGCTCTGTACTCTGGGATAACACACAGTTCAGACACCCAAGTTGGGGGCTGAAGAGTCACCTGAGGCCCATCCAGCTACACCCAACAGCCTCAGACCAGCCTCTCCCACCTGGGCACCGGGAGTCTGACTGGGGGGAGCCAGCACTCCTCTCTGCTCTAAAAACACCACATTTATCTGTGCCCAGGGCTGAGCCACACCGTGAGCTCAGAGGAAGGGAGAAGCCGTCCCACTTCGGGGTGCATGCAGACCTGGGCCTCCCACTGATGCTGTGTGTCCTTTGACATGTCCCTGTGCCTCTCTGAGCCTCAGTTTCCTCATCTGGAAGATGGGGACAGGACTTCCCACTCATGGTTGCTTGAGGTCATCAGGTAGATGGGTAGAGCCATTGTCACGTCCAGGCCCCGAGCGTTTGTCCCGGGCAGGGGCATGGTCAATATTCCTGGTGAGACCACTTGGAAACTAATCATGTATATGGGTGGCCCTGCCTCCAGGTGGGAGGCCTCTACCCTGCCACACCTGTACCTCAGCCTCCAGGTGCCCCACTGAGGCCCACCCACATCAGCCCACAGGCCAGCTCACCCGGTAGAAGGACATGCCTTCCTCCCGCTCCCAGGCCCCATTGAAGAAGATGTCTCCAGCTGCCTCAAACAGCTCCAGCCCCAGGTTGGGGTCGCCTGTGTACAGGTCCACATTCTGTGCCACCTGAAAGGAGACAGAAGTTCCCTCAAGACCCACACCTAGCGAGGTGGCCACGCGCACCTTTGCCAGCCTCCTTCCTCTCACACACTACAGGTACACTTGAGTATTTTTCAGACCCTGCGCATGAGGGCTGCCCCCACCACTGGCATGAGGACAATGAACTGATGCACCTGAGTGCCAGGAGGTGACAGAGCAGCTGCAGCCCAGGAGCCCGACACCTGTGAATCCTACCACCAGGGCTAGCCCTAGCCCACTCCCCCTGCACTCAAAACAGTCTCCGTGGCCCCCAGATTGCTGGGAGCCCAGCCCCTGGCTCCTTTCTGCGTTGCCACATCCCTGCCACATCAGCAGTGTTTGTGGGTGGGCCTTGTCCCCTCTTGGCCATGAGCTCTTGATCCCTCTCCTCAGCTCAAGGAGGTATACAGCAGGTACTCAATAATGAAAGCTTCACCAGGCTCGTGGGCTTCACAATTTGTTCCAGATCACACTGTGTTTGGGAAAGCCTCTGAAAACAGCCGCTATGATAGATTCATTTTGTAAGGAGATTTGCCACGTGTCGCTTGGAGCAAGCTCTTCTGTGTGTTAACTGAGTGGTCACATTATTTGAGCATGTGCTGTATACCAGCAGGTGCTGGGCACTGTGAGGGGCCGCGCCTCTGCCCTCAGGGAGAAGATGCTGGCCACTGGGGGAGGATGTGAGGGAACCAGTTGGAGGGAGGGAAAAGGCACACAACAGGTGCTCAGCAGTGGCTGAGGAATGAGTGGATGGATGGATGGATGGATGAATGGATGAGGAGATGTAGACACATGGATGGATGGATGGGCGTGTGGCTAGATTAATGCCTGGATGGATGGATGGATGGATGGATGGATGGATGGATGGATGGAATGATGTGTGTATGTCTGTACGTATGTATGGGTGGGTAGATAATGTATGGATGGGTGGAGGGTAGATGATGTATGTACATGTGGATGGATAGATGGTGGATAGACGAATGTATGGGTAAACAAATGGAGAGATAGATGAATGGAGGGATGGATTAATAGATTGATGGGTGGATGGATGGATGATGGATGGATGGACGAACGGTGAATGGATGGATGGGAGAAAGGATGGATGATGGAAGGATGGATGGATGATGGAAGGATGAATGAATGGATGGGTGGATTGATGATGGATGGATGGAAGGATGAACAGGTGGATGGATGGATGATGGAAGCATGGATGGATGATGGAAGCATGGAGAGATGATGGATGGATGGATGGATGAATGGATAAATAGATATGTGGATGTATGATGGATGCATGGAAGGATGAACAGGTGAATGGATGGATGTTGGAAGGATGAATGGACAGATGGATGAAACAACAGGTGAATGGATGGATAGACGGGTGAATGGATGGATAAAAGGATGGATGAATGATGGATGGATGAATGGACGGATGAATGGACAGATGGATGGATGATAGATGGATGGATGGATGATGGATGGATGGATGGATGGATGGATTATGGATGGATGGATTATGGATGGATGGAAGGATGAACAGATGAATGGATGGATGATGGAAGGATGGAAGGATGGATGGATGAATGGATAAATAGATAGATGGATGAATGATGGATGCATGGAAGGATGAACAGGAGGTGAGTAGATGGTTGATGGAAGGATGGATGGATGATGGATGGATATATGGACGAATGGATAAGTGGATGAATGGATAAATGGATGGATGGATGAATGATGGATGGATGAATGGTGGATGGATGAATCGTGGATGGATGGAAGGATGAACAGGTGAATGGATGGTTGATGGAAGGATGAATGGACGGATGGATGGATGAACAGGTGAATGGATGGATGATAAATGGATGAAGGATGGATGATAAAAGGATGGATGGATGAATGGACAAATGGATGGATGATGGCTGGATGGATGATGGATGGATGGAAGGAAGAACGGATGAATGGATGGATGATGGAAGGATGGATGATGGAAAGATGGATGGATGATGGAAGGATGGCTGGATGAATGGACGAACAGGTGGATGGATGGTGGCTGAATGAATGGATGATAAAGGAATGAATGAATGATGAATGGACGAATGGATGGATGGATGGATGGATGGACAGGTGAATGGAAGGATGAACAGGTGAATGGATGCATGATAGAAGGATGGATGGATGGATGGATGGATGGATGGATGGAAGGATGAGCAGGCGAGTGGATGAATGATGGAAGGATGGATGGATGATGGATGGATGGAAGAATGAACAGGTGAATGGATGATGGAAGGATAGAAGAATGGATGGAGGGATGGATGAACAGGTGAATGGACGGATGGATGATAAAAGGATGGATGATGAATGAATGGATGGATGGATGAACAGGTGAATGGATGGATCATGGATGGATGGAAGATGGTTGGATGGATTATGGAAAGATGGATGGAAGGATGGATGGAAGGATGGATGGATGATGGATGGATGGATGATGGATGGATGGAAGAATGAACAGGTGAATGGATGATGGAAGGATGGAAGAATGGATGGAGGGATGGATGAACAGGTGAATGGATGGATGGATGATAAAAGGATGGATGATGAATGAATGGATGGATGGATGAACAGGTGAATGGATGGATCATGGATGGATGGAAGATAGTTGGATGGATTATGGAAAGATAGATGGAAGGATGGATGGAAGGATGGACGGATGATGGATGGATGGATGATGGATGGATGGAAGAATGAACAGGTGAATGGATGATGGAAGGATGGAAGAATGGATGGAGGGATGGATGAACAGGTGAATGGATGGATGGATGATAAAAGGATGGATGATGAATGAATGGATGGATGGATGAACAGGTGAATGGATGGATCATGGATGGATGGAAGATAGTTGGATGGATTATGGAAAGATAGATGGAAGGATGGATGGATGATGGATGGATGGATGATGGATGGATGGAAGAATGAACAGGTGAATGGATGATGGAAGGATGGAAGAATGGATGGAGGGATGGATGAACAGGTGAATGGATGGATGGATGATAAAAGGATGGATGATGAATGAATGGATGGATGGATGAACAGGTGAATGGATGGATCATGGATGGATGGAAGATGGTTGGATGGATAATGTAAAGATGGATGGAAGGATGGATGGAAGGACGGATGGAAGGACGGATGGATGGATGGAAGGATGGATGGATGGACGGACAAGGAGGTGAATGGATGGACGAAGAGGTGAACAGAAGAATGATGGATGGATGGATGGACAGAAGGATGAACAGTTGGATGGAAGATGGAAAGTTAGACGGAAGGATGGATGGACGGACGAACAGGTGAATGGATGGACGAACAGGTGAATGGATGGATGGACAGGCGAATGAATGGATGACAAAAGGATGGATGGATGATAGATGGATGGATGGATGCGTGGAAAGATGAACAGGTGAATGGATGGATGATGGGAGGATGAAAGGATGGATGGATGGATGATGGATGGATGGATGGATGGAAGGACACACAGGTGTATGGGAAGATGATGGAAGAATGGATGGATGGATGGATGATGGATTGATGGATAGAAGGATGAGCAGGTAAACAGATAGATGATGGAAGGATGAATGGATGGGTGGATGGACAGGTGAATGGATGGATAGACGGGTGAATAGATGGATGATAAAAGGATGGATGAATGATGGATGGATGCATGGATGATGGATGGATGGATGATGGATGGATGGATGGATGGAAGGATGAACAGGTAAACAGATGATGGAAGGATGAATGGATGGGTGGATGGACAGAGAGTGAACAGCACAGGGGTCCTCCTGCATCCCTTGTCACTCACCTGGATGTACAGGTCCACCAGCTCGCTCTGCCGCAGGATGTAATAGATCTTCCTGCTTGTAGCCAGGCATGTGCCTCCTTCTCTTTCCTCTGGAGGTCAATGAAAATCCCCAGACTTCGTTTGCTGTAGTCCAGAGCGGATTTGTAGGCCCTGGAATCAGACACAGGTGTCAGAACAAGGGCTCTCATCCTCCTGGAACCAGTCTGCCTCCTCCCGTGGGTCTGGTGACAGATGAATCTGGCATGTGGGGACTGGGAAAGGCCCTCTCGTGTGTGCAGTGTTCTGCTCTTCCCAGGCTTCTGGGAGGGCCAGGGTGAACTCACACGGCATGGAAAAATGAAGGACATCGTCTGAGGGAATCAAGCATCATGCTGCCCTGTGGCAAGAGGAGTGTGCTAGTCCATCTCCCCTGCCTCCCAGACATGGCCTGTGTCTTCTCCAGATGCACCAGGAGCCGTTAGTGTTCAGAGGCTATCTAGGCCGATGGTTCTCAAGGTGTGCAGGCATCACAGTCACTCAGAGGCCTGACTGTAGAGCTTGCTGGCCCTGCCCCCAGAGCTCCCGGCTCCACAGGCCTGGGGCAGGCCCTAGAACTCCCACTTGCCACAAGCTCCTAGGTGACATGGATGCTGCTCTACTGGTCGAGGGACTACACTTTGAGAAGCATGGCTCTAGCCCACTGGCCCATTTTCCTTCTGTGAACCTGAGGCCAAGACTGGAGCCAGTCTCCCGGGTCCCCATGGAATCTTGATCCTTCCCTGCTCTCTCAGTAAGTCCAACACTCGAGGGGGTGTGACTGCAGCAATGTCACTGGGCCCTGTGGGTGGGGTGGCCAGGGCCATGGTTACCCCACCAGGTCAGGATGCTTGAGGGAAGCTGAGTAGGCCACATATGGGACGTGAGACCCTGAAACCCTGCCTCAGGGAAGCAGGTGACACAACTGGCTCTGTCTTCTGTGGAAGAGAAGCCACAGGTGGCTGCTGTGGTCACACTTAAGGGGACAGATGAAGACCAGGAATGAAGATTCGGGGCAGGCAGAGGTCAGATGACAAAAGTCACTATAGTAGGAAGAACAGCCCAGAGTGCACGTACTGCCTCTGCTGGGGTTGAGATGACCTTTGACCCAACAAGGGAGGCTCAAGCTGGGACTCACGGGCCAGCAGCAGCCCTGGGACGACCCCAGGCCCACCAGCTCAGAGCATCTGATGCCAAGGAACCAAATGATCAAAAGGAGAGGGGCTGCTGGCGCCCTGGGCCAGCTTCCCTGTGCCCCTCTCCCTGCCCTGCCCGCCCCCACCTCTACCACTGCAAAGCCAGCCCTTACCACTCCGTGCCCAGGGACAGGTAGAGCTGACTGATGGTCTCCAGGAGCTGCCCCTCCAGCACCTTGTCAGACACCTTGCGGGCCAGGGAGAGCTGGAGCTCGTGGTAGATGACACACTGGGCCTCGCTGGGCATGACGGCGCTGTAGAAGTAGCACAGCCACTGGATGGCCGGCAGCTGGCCTGGGCAGAAGACAAAATGGAAGACGTTAGTCTCCCAGCATCGAAGCGAGGCTGGCTGTGCTCAGAGGCCCCTGCTTGCCTCTTTCACACCTCTGTGAGCCTGGGCCCCATAGGCGGGGAGCCTGAGCGCAGACAGGCCATGCACCCGTGCCAGGGCAGATGCCGAGCACACCGTGACATGGGCACACCTTGGTGCAGATGCTCATGGTACAGGCAGGCCTTCTTTACAATTCCCAGGGCCGAAGTCCTGGCCAGGCTCGGCCCCTGCACCAGGCCATCTATTTCTGCTTCACAAAGCCCCTCTGGCCAGGACCAGGGCCGCCTTCAGCCTGAGCTGATGAGGCCAGGGGCACAAGTAGCCCCTGTCGCAGATGGAACCCTGAGAGCAAAGCCAAGCGTCATGTCTGCCACACATGGCATCATGTTGGGGGAATGGGGTTCAAAGTCGGCCCCTGGTCTTCCCACACATGCTTCTCTCATGCAACCAGGCTCCTCCCAAAGCCAGGGCACTGGGAACGGTGGAAAGCTTCTGATTCTCTAGCGTCAGAAACATTCCGGAGATTAACACCGGAAACCAGGTATGCCGAATGGACATCTGTCACACACACCCCCCAACAACAGCTGAATACACAGTCCTCTCGAGCACCCATGGGACATTCCCCATGACGGACCATGTGCCAGGCCACAAAATGAGCCTCAGTGAATGGAGAAGGACTGAGACCAAAGCAGAGGTGTTCTTCAGCTGTACTGGCACGAACACTCGAAATCTACAGTGAAGGAAATGTGGGAAATTCAAAAATATGTGAAAATTACACACTCCTAAACAACCAGTGAGTCAAAGAGACCATCCGGGAAACCGAAAACTAATTTGGGAAGAATGTAAACAAATGCATAGCCCGGGCCACCGCGGTGGCTCACGCCTCTCATCCCAGCACTGTGGGAGGCCGAGGTGGGAGGATCGCTTGAGTCCAGGAGTTTGAGATCAGCCTGGGAAACATGGTGAAATCCTGTCTCTATAAAAAAAAAAAAAAAAAAAAAAAAAAAATTCAAAAATTAGCCAGGTGGGTTGGTGCACATCTGTAATTCCAGCTACTCGGGAGGCTGAGGCATGAGAATGGCTTGAACCTGGGTAGAAGTTGCAGTGGGCCAAGATTGCACCACTGCACCCCAGCCTGGTCAATAGAGCAAAACTCTGCCTTAAAAATATATATATATAGCAGTGTATCAAAAATTCCAAGATGCAGCTAAGGCAGCGCTGAAAGGGAAATTTATAACTGTAAATGTCTACATTCAAAGAAAGAAGAAAAATCTCAAATCAAAAACCTAACCTTCCACCTTGAGAAACTAGAAAAAGAACTAAACACAAAGTGAATAAAAGGAAGAAAATAATAAACGTGAGAGTGGAAATGGGAAGTAAAAATACAGAGAATGGAAAAACAAAAGAGATAATCAACAGAACCAAAAGTGGATTTTTTGAAAATAATAACAAAACTGACAAATCTTTCACCAGACTGACCAAGAAAAGAAAGATGGGACACAAATGACTAAAATCAGAGACTGAGCACCATGGCTCAGGCCTGTCATCCCAGCACTTTGTGAGGCCGAGTTGGAAGGTTCGCTGAGGTCAGCATTCAAAACCAGCCTGGGGAAACATGATGAGACCCCATCTCTAATAAAAATGAATAAATAAAAAATTAAAAACCCAAGTTTCTAAAATCAGAAATGAAAGAGGAAACATTATTGCCAACCTGACAGAAATAAAAAGATTCCATGAAAACACTACAAACAATTGTACACCAAGAAATCAGACCATCTACACACAACAGCCAAACTCCTAGAAGGACACAAACTACCGAAAATGACTCAAAAATGACCCCAAGTAAGCATGTGGGGTATCAACCCCACCCTCGGTCTCCTCGACCGTTCAGCTCAGGTTGGGGAGACAGGGAAGCATGATTCCCGTTCCCTGGCCTGCATTTCCAAGTCTGAATCCCCCAGCACACCGGGGAGGGCCTCGTAGGAGGAGGTGCCACAGGCTGTTGTGCCAGGAGCCACCGGAGGCTGCAGTGGGGGCTGGGGCGCTGGGTTCCTGGAGGGTCTCCTTCCAGTCAGAGAATGCCCCTGGGGAAGAAGCCTGGGTCTGAAACCCCCAACCCTCCTTAGGCAGATGTGTGGGACCGGGGCCCCTTCACACGGTCCTTTCCAAAATCTCATCCCTCCTAGGGCCAGGAATGGGTGCCAGGCCTCTGCTGGGAAATGGGCAGGTTTGGTCACAGCCCCTGGGGCTCTGGTCCAGGCCACAGGAGGCACCTCTGAGTGGTCTCACTATGCCATGACAAAGCGCTGCAAGGCAGAGGGGACTCAACAGTATCCCTTGTCTCAGCCATTTCCCTGGACTCAACTTCCTCATCTATCCTCTGCGGCCTAGATTTCGGACAGCCCTGCCCACCTGCTGTCCGTTCACTGCTCAGTCTGCAGTGACTGTTCGATAGCACCCCATGGCTCCCCAGTGCTCTTGGGGAAAAGGCCAAGCCACAGCCTGAGGCCCCAGGCCCTGCTTAGCTCTCCAGAAGAGCTTCTCACCATCCAGCACCTAACCCACCCACTCCCAACTCTGCACCTCCCTGCATAAGCCCTGCTCACTCACCCCTGCTCACACCCCACTCATCCCTGCTCACACTCCCGCTCACTCACCCCCTCACTCACTCCTGCTCACACCCCAGTCATCCCCGCTCACACTCCCGCTCACTCACCCCCGCTCACTCACCCCTACTCATCCCCGCTCACACTCCCGTTCACTCACCCCCATCACACCCCGCTCACACCCCACTCATCCCCGCTCACACTCCCGCTCACTCACCCTCGCTCACACCCCACTCATCCCCGCTCACACTCCCACTCACTCACGCCCATCACACCTCCACTTACTCACCACCACTCACACCCCACTCATCCCCGCTCACTCACCCCCACTCGCTCACCCCTGGGCCTTCACACAGGCTACACCTCCAGCCCCTCCACCACCACCAGCCCCTCATCCACCACCTATTACTTGACTAAATCCTCTCAACCCTCTGGTCCCAGACTAAAGAGGCTTCCCTAACCCGGGGCCAAGTGCTGCCCCGCCATCACGCCACTCACCCTTTTGTCGCTTCTGTGGCCTGAAGCTCACATTCCCACGCTCAGTCTCTGCCACCTGAGGACCCCACAAGCCCCATTTGTGGGTGGGGCCTGGCACACTCTGCACAACAAGCTGCTTTTGCATGAAATGCTCTGTGGCTTTGGGCAATCACCCGCCCCGTGTCCTCTGTGAAGTGGGATGACAGGTGCGCAGGCTGCCGAGATACCAAGCAGATAACAAGGCACAAGAACTGGTGTTCAGGGCCTGGCTCATGGAGGGGCCCCAAGTCCCAGCGTAGCAGAGCCTGCCTTGATCCCAGGGTTATGTCTAGGGATTCCCAGCACGCAGGACTTTCAATGCTCAAGGCAGGATGGTCCCTGGGCAAACCAGGAAGAGCTGGCTGCCTCAGTAGGGCACAGAGGGCCTGACCCTGCATGGGAACCGCCTGTCTCCAGGGCGCTTGCCAACATCTCCTACTGGCCATGACTCAGCACTTTCGATGGTGGAAAAACCACCACTTGTTTCCGAATCACAAACCCCAGGTGTGCCCTGACCCATGTGGCCCCAGAAGGCTCACAAGAGGAACTGGGGCACTCACTCTCCACGTGGTCCATCTCCACGGTGACCAGAAGAGCCCACTCGTAGTAGCACTTGCCCTGCTGGGCTGGGCCCTGGCGGGTGCAGAGGTGGCCCAGCTACAGGTGTACGTGGGTGAAGTCCCGGCCACACTCCCTGCAGGGAAGCCCCGAGAACAGCCGCACAGCCCCCAGGAGGTAGTGCTGGGCCAGCCTGCTGGCACTCACATGCAGACACAGGGTCCCGAAGTTGGCCAGCACCACTGCCTGGTTCCTCCGCTGGCCCAGGTCCCAAGCCGCCTGTAAGGTGTAGTAGTAGCCCTCGGCTGCCTGCCTCGTCAGGCCCGTCCTCTTCAGAGCCACGGCCACCATGTTGGCAATCACACCCTCCTGGTCCTCGCTGGCCACCACTGCATCCTGGACAGACTGCAGGAAGTTCAGGGCCACCGGGCTCTGTCCATGAAGCACGTGCAGCCAGGCCAGGGCCACCAGGCAGTCCATGATGGCACAGACTCCGGCAACAGCACTGGCTTCCACAGCCTGCGTCATGAAGGTGACAGCTGGGCCGTGGTAGCCACGGTGGCTGTACGGCTGGGCCAGGCTGGCGTGAAGAAGGCCGCGCAGCGCCTGGCCTGTGTCCGGGGTTAGGGAGGCCAGCGCTCGCCTGAGGTAGTGGGAAGTCTGGGTGGGGTGGCTGTGGGGCTGGAGGGCGTTCTGGAGCACCAGGTTCACGCTTCTCAGCGAGCCGGCCAGTGAGTCCTGTGTCCTCATTGAGGCCACCTTGACACAGCTCAGCACCAGGTGGGGCAGGCACTTGCAGCCAGGAGTAGGAGCCAGGAGTAGATGTCAGCCAGGAGTAGGGAGCAGTCTGAGAGCCACGCAGCCTCTGGGGCTCCTGAGTCCCTGTGCAAAAGCAGCAGCCGCTCCAGGAAGGGCAGGGCCTCCTCAGGCTGCTTGAGGTGCACATGCTGCCTGGCCAACTGGAAGCAGGCCCGGGCCTCGGCCTGCAGGCTCTGGCCACCCACCGCCTGCTGCGGCGCCAGCTGCAGGAGCTATTCCTCCACCTCGGTGTGCAGATGTGGCCGGGCGTCCCCAGAAGCAGAGTCATGGCTTTGGGAACCACCTGTGTACACTTCTCCGTTCTGCTTCCGGTAAATGCTGGCCAGGTTGGCGTACACAGCCACCACCAGGAGCAGGTCCCCAAAGCTGCCCTCCAGGGACCCCAGTGCTTCCTCCAAGTACACCCGGGCCTGGGACAGCTTGAGCCTCCTGCTGCACAGCCGCCCCAGGAGGAAGCAGAGTCTGGCCAGGGCCATCAAGAGGCCAGCTTTCTTGGCTGCCCCTCGGGCCTGTGCCAGGCACCCAGTCAGCTCCTCCTTGTCGCTAAAGCTGCAGAACATGCTGCTCAGCCATAGCAGTGCCAAGTTGTACAGGCCACGGAAGCTGGCCTTGTACCTGAGGGCGTTCAGGAACAGCAGCAGTGAGCTCAGGGCCTCTGAGTCCTCCCAGTCATCCTCAGATTCCAAGAAGAAGGAGGGCTCCTCGGGGTCCTGCAAGCTCACGTTGCTGGATGCTGCACAGAAATCCCAGGACGCTGGCTCCTGGGGACAGCCTGGCCAGGTCTTGCATTGTTCCAGAACATTCTTCACCTTCGGCAAGGTGTCCTGTGGCTCCAGGCCCAGGCAAGGTGGAGGTATTTCTGCAAGTCACAAAAACACCTAGACAAATTAGAGTCCAGCAGTGAGTCCTTTGTCCACTGGGGGCAGGGTCCCCACATCCCCACCCTCTGTGTCTCTGGCGCAGCTTGCCATGAGCCCTTGAGAATTATGTGCAATGCAAACCCGGGCCTGGAGCACGTAGAAACTCCGGCACTATGGGGACAGAGAGAATACTCGGGCCCGTGGCCCGACTCTCCTACAAAATCACCCTCCTGTCCTGCTTTGTCACCCACCTGACAGCATGGATTTAGGAGACTATGTCAGCTCAGTGATCCCTCAGAGCATTCTACCTTCCACTCAAACATTTCAGAAAAAAAAAAATTATATCCACAGAGAGAGAAAAAGAAAGTAAAAATGGGGTGAAATGTTTGGGGAATCTGAGGGAAGACCATACGGGAATTCTCTGTACTATTTTTGCAACTGTTCTATAAGTCTGGATTATTTAGAATTCAAGAGTTAAACAAAGAAAAAAAAAAAACAACACTATCTCCCTTTGTGAATCCATCCTGTCTTTCCCCTGGCAACTTAAGGACGCTCTCAACTAACACATCTGTTTTTTCATAAACACTAAAAGAACCGTTGCCTAGTTTTGACTTTCTGTGCTTGGCAGAAGTGTGTGTGTGTGTGTGTGTGTGTGTGTGTGTGTATTTCATATATATGTGTGTGTGTATATATGTATGTGTGTGTGTTGTGTATATATAGAGAGGGAGAGATATATACGTGTGTATATATATAAATCTATATTGTATATTTACTATGGTAATATGTATATCTGTGTGTGTGTGTGTACATATATTACATACCCCATAGCCTGTCCTTAACCAGTTCTAAACTTAGTGGGAAAAATACATACCTAAGCAGAGAATTTCAAAATAATATGATGAATGTTTTGATACAGGGATGTGTTGCTATGGAACACGCTGCTAAGACACAAAACCTCCTAGATGGGGCAATGAATGAACGAAGTTTTGCACCTGTAGTCACCCCCTCTGATATCCCCACAAATGTTTATAGTTATATGCATTTGCTTCCCCCAGGGCCCCCGATTCATAAGGGTTAGTCCTAGAGCCTAGCAAGTTCCTACTACAGCTGGAACACATATGCCATTCAAGAAACAGTGGCGGAGTGAATGACGAGTTAAGAACCATTTGTCAGCCAGTGCTCAGTAACACAACATGCACTGGTATGCAAATTATATTTTTGTTGAAAGCAAGGGCAGGATCACAAATTATCTTTCCAGAGAAAGCAAACCTCAAAAGCTTCTTTACCCTACTAAAGCACATTATAAGAAGCTCCCCTTATATAAAAGAAAACCTCCTCGTTCATTATCAATGGCATGTAAACCAATAAGCCTTCACCTCTGATGACATCTCTTCCGTCACCAGGGCTAGATAAAGGAGGTTCCGGAAACCCTGGTAGTTGTGAAGGCGGCTCCCAGCTCTGACACTCTTGAACCCTGCAGGCGCGGAGGTCACACAGCAGAACAACCGAGGGAAGCATCATCAGGCTTCGAATATGTTTGAACCAGAGACGGCAAATAGGCTTCAACCAGCTGAAGACACCAGAGATTCATGGTGGCCACCTGAGGGGTTTTGCTCTTAAAAAACAAAAATTAAACATAAAACTAAAAAATTAAGAAAGGAAGGGGTCAAGAATCCATCAGGTCTGACTGAGATGCGTATCAGTGACTAACACCCCGTAAGGCAAAAGTGCTCCGGTGCGCTTTGGGTTCTTTTCAGCAGTATTCAAAGGCGTGTGCTTCCCTAAGACTAAGCCACGGAATACCCCCAGCAACACTGCCAGGAGAAACGTCTCCCATGGATTTGGCTAGAAATACAGTTGTCTTTAACAAATTAACACTGAATAAATCCTGACTTATTAGAGCCTGCGAGAATGACCTTCTCAATGATAACAGTTATCACTACAATCTCCAAACATCTGCGATCCTGCAAGGAGGAACTGTGACAGCGCAGGTCACATGTCCAGAATGCTTCCCAGACTGCCTGTTACAGAATAAAAGAAATGAAACCCCCCCTAAGAATGTCTTCTCTCACATTTAGCCAGTTGTTCCTTTGTGTGCATCTCTGTGCTAAAATGGCCATTCTTCCCCACAGCCTGAAGTCATATGCTACAATAAATGAGACTCACATGAAACCAGAAACGTGCAGATGCGAGGAAACCAACACAAATGAAATGGGCTGGAGAGTGTGGCCAGGAGGATGGTACTTCCCAGGAAGCAATTACTTCATCTCTGCCCATGAAGCAGGCAGCTGTCACTGTCCCCCAGGCCCACACCAGCCACTCGAAGTACGTTCTAACCAAACTACCTCCAACAATCAACATCAATACACCACACAATTGGCTTCTGAAAGGACACCTTGCAACCAACAAGAAACTGTTAGCAGAACTTTGAAAACCTGTGCAACTAAAAACCTTGGAAAGGGATAAACACTGCCACATTTTGACTCAAATACTGTTACGGGGTGGCACCGCAATAATTCACTGAAACAAAAGAATGAATGAGGAATACTTTTATATAGGAATCAGAGGAAGCATGACTAATCATTTAAAGAAATAGGTAAAGAAACTGCTAGGTTCAAATGCTACCGTGAGACACTGTCAGGGCCTTAGGCAAATTCACTTCTCTTGGTCCTGTTTCTAGGTTCATCAAAAACCAGCTTTGGACTAGGGAATCTGTTGCTTCCCAAACCTTCCTTCTGTGATTCCAGCCCAGATTTTAGGACTGCTCTCCCACTTGGTATATGAAAGCCCTTTCTATGTATAATAGCAAGAGTACATTTCTGTGTTGAATGCGGTTTGGGACCTACTGAAAGGAATGAGGCACATCCCCCATATATCTCCCAACTTCCTGAGCCCAGCACACATTCCTCCATATTTCTTTCAAACTTCAGAAAAACATCACCTGGGAGATCTCCGATAAGGAATGCTAAATGTATAATGTTAACCAATTGTAATGCTGTAACCAAGAGAATTACCTTGTTCCCTGTAACTTTACATATCCTGTTTACATCGGGCTATAAAAAGCAAGCACTCGCATTGTTCGAGGCCCTCTTGTATGCTGTGGAATGGAGGGACCAAGTTCGAACTTGTAGTAAAGATCCTTGCCGCTTCGCTTTGACTCTGGACTCTGGTGGTCTTCTTTGGGGAACAAACGGTCTGGGCATAACACTACTCTATGAGGCAGAATATCACCATGGAACTTTAAGCATAACGACAAGGCGCACTCTAGATAAGAATAACACATAAGATGTGGCCATACACCTGTGCGTGCCTGGCAGGGAGATGGAGAAGTCTCACTTAATGAAGCCGCGGTGCCCGTTGCACCTGAACATCCTCAGTCCACGTCAAGTTCACAATGTCCTTCTGACATCAAACCACATGTATCCCATACTTTTCCATACTTTCTACCCAAGATTAAAATATGCAGAGCACCGTGATAAAGACGCCTCCATCCCCAGCATGTTGGCTCTCGTTCTGTAGAATTACGTACTTGAGGTAC
This sequence comes from Macaca nemestrina, assembly GCF_043159975.1. Taxonomy (NCBI): domain Eukaryota; kingdom Metazoa; phylum Chordata; class Mammalia; order Primates; family Cercopithecidae; genus Macaca; species Macaca nemestrina. Next base: position 130,579,114 of record NC_092128.1, read on the forward strand.
AAAATGATCACCAGGCTGCAGCTGCAAGCAAGACTGGGCTCCGTGGGGACAGCCACTCCTGTCGCCACAGTCTGATGCAGCTGCAGAGAAGCTGTGGCTGAGGCCATTCACTTTGTGAGAGAACCACACAGGAGGGAAAAGGTAGGGAAGGTCGGGAAGAAGGCAATGTCAGGCCTCTGAGCCCAATCCAAGCCACCGCATCCCCTGTGACTTGCACGTATACACCCAGATGGCCTGAAGTAACTGAAGAATCACAAAAGAAGTGCAAATGCCCTGTCCCACCTTAACTGATGACATTCTACCACAAAAGAAGTGAAAATGTCCGGTCCTTGCCTTAAGGGATGGTATTATCTTGTGAAATTCCTTTTCCTGGCTCATCCTGGCTCAAAAAGCTCCCCCACTGAGCACTTTGTGACCCCCACTCCTGCCCGCCAGAGCCAGAGAACAACCCCCCTTTGACTGTAATTTTCCTTTACCTACCCAAACCCTATAAAATGGCCCCACCCTTATCTCCCTTCCCTGACTCTCTTTTGGGACTCAGCCCGCCTGCACCCAGGTGATTAAAAAGCTTTATTGCTCACACAAAGCCTATTTGGTGGTCTCTTCACATGGAGGCGCATGACAGGCAGGTGCAGAGCCAGGGAAGGACCTGTGATGAGAACAGAAAGGAATGCGCCTCCCTGTATGCACACTCGGATTTTATGACAATGTGGGCATGGGGCTGAACAGGATGCCTGAGAACATGCCTCCAAGTTCTTTTGCTGATTTTCTAAATATTGGTGTAAAATCTGAACTCAGACAAATTTCTTTTTAAATCGTTTCAATCAACATCTTTGGTGCTCAGCATCATGTCTACATGATCATCTAGAAAACCAACTTCTGTTCTAAGGCTCACATCTTCCTATTAAGTCCCAGGGATTTTACAAGGGAATGCACCTCTCATTCGCATCAAGAACACACACAACTACCATTAAAGAAATGCTTAATTTGCTTACATAATTTTTTAAACACCCAGATTTGAAATACAATAGAGAAGACAACTTTTTGATAGCTCTGCTTTCCAACTGCGAACTGCGGGTCGAGAAAATAACCTGCCATGATTTCTAACCAGTCAACAACCTGTCTTCCCTGGCTGCAGTAGGAGCAATCTTTCTGAGCTCAGGATGAAAAAGAACCCAGCTGTTCAGGGGACAGATAGTCATCAGTTCTCAGCGGGCTTCCTGGGTCCCAAATCCCCATGTGATACGTGGAAGTAAAAAGCTATCAATGACCAAGCATCTGAACTCTTATCCCACCTCGACATCTGCTTCTCCTGCCATGTAAATTTAAAATTAATAAGCCTGCTATTAGAGAACAGAGTTGGTACTGCATCTGTCTTCCTAAAATTATGGATAATTACCAGCCCACAATAGCTTCTAATCAGATTTGAGTAGTCCCTTAGATAGGAAGCTAAAGTGCATCAGCCCTAAACTGAGAAGAAAACAGAAACTGGAATGTTCTAGATTTGATTTTCTCCCCCTTGTTCTAAAGTTGCTCTTCCCGAATCTCCTTCTACTGTCTTGTTTATAAAATGTATGAGAAACAGGGAAATTGAAAGACATGATAGAAATGGCCACTTTTTCTAGGTACAAACTCTGTGAACATTATTTTCAGCTGCTGGGCTTTTTCTCCACAAACTGTGAGCCTGGAGGACATTTTCCCCCTCGTGGTTACACATTCAGAGTCAGGGAAAGTGGCTTTAGCAGTAAAGAGGGGAGTGCACTGAGAAGTGACCGGACATTGAGAAGGGCAGACAGGGACTCTACCTCGGTGGCCTGCAGCACTCCTGGGCCTCAGCCTTTACTTTTCTATCTGTACAAGGGATCTAAAGGCCCGTGATTCTAGGCCATCACAGCTCTTCATACACACACACACAAACATCACATGCCTATGTGAAAAGCTGTGACACTTGGCTGATTTCCTGAAGAAGTTATCTTGTATCATTTCTACTCATGTACTCCACCTCCTTCCAGACAAGTATCTGAGGATGATGGGCTATCCCACAGCCATGTGTGTAACCTCTGCTGCTTACGATCCCTGTTCACATAGCATTTTCCAAAAGCATATGGTGTGAAGTGACAGAAGAAAGAAGAATAAGGTTCTTTCAGCCCATTCATTCATTCATTCATTCAACAAATATTGACTGACTATTGACTATTGACAAATATTGACTGACAGGTAGTAACAGGATGTGGCATTTAGGCTATTTCCACATTTGTTTGCATAACACTTTTTTTTTTCACAGTTCTAAAGCACAAGAGCCATTCTAAGCTGGTGAAAGCATAAGGCATGTCTATGAGCCAGGACTCCAATTCACTGTGGATCAGTGCATCTCAACCTTTATGGTATATCAGAACCACCTGGGGGTTTTTAACAGCACTATAGCTGCGTAGGCTCCATTCCTGCGGATTCTATTTCAACTGGTCGGGAGTAAGCACGCATGCTTTTTTCACAGCCCCCCAGATGCAGCTAGGTTTCCAAACCACTGTCCAAGATGCTCTCACACTTCCGCTCAGTTCAACACACACTCACTGAGATTCTAAGCACTATGAATCGGGCTAAGTTAACAAGTCAGGCTCCACTCCCTAATACTGTTGGCAAAGAAACCAATATCAGAGATTTATTCCAGTCCAAACCAAATAAATTGCCAGGTGAAAAAAATGCCCTGGCATAGTTTGCCATACAGAACAGCTTCCTGTATCTTCCCGGTCAGTAGCCTAGAGACTGACTCTGAGCCATGAGAATTCAGAATCAGGGGAAAATGCCAGTCTGAGGCATCTGCCACACTCCTAATGTTATGCCCAGACCGTTTATTCCCCGAAGAAGACCACCAGAGTCCAGAGTCAAAGCTAAGCAGCAAGGATCTTTATTACAGGTTCGAACCTGGAACTCTCCCTCACTCATGAAACGAGACGGGCAGGAGAGCTCCCCCACTGAGCTCCGAGCAGTGTTATATAGTCTAAGAAAAGTGGGCATAGAGTTATTATACAAATCAGATATATGATTGGCTAGTGTTTGAACAAGGCGATTTGACTAACTATGATTGGTTCCCGCCATTTCTGATATTTTGGTTCAAACTTTGAGGCGGGAGAGCAGGTTTATGGCAGCAAGAGTTTATCTTACTTAAACATGTCTTGTGACCTTGCCTCAGAACTTACAAAATCTCTGGTATGTGCAAAACAAAATCTCTGGTATGTGCAGAAAACCAGGTACTCACAGTACTTACGAAATCTCTGGTATGTGCAAAGATTAGAGAGCAGAACAAGGGTGTAGCGGGTGGGGGGCGGGTACACATCTATCTTTGTGTCCTTTCATTTCCCCCTTCTCATAAGTAACTGGATGTCCAATCTTGGATTTCCAGAGTCTTATAATATAGCCTCACTTTCTGGGTGCAGGAGAGGCTGGTGATGGCTACGGAGGACCATTAGTTGGATGGTATCAAACCTTTCTCTGACAAATTGTAAAATTTTATTTACCACACAGGGGCCTATACTGAATAGAAGTAGTAAAGACATTAGGGGGCCTAAAAGGGGTGCCAGAAGGGAAAACATTGAAGAGCTCCACCAATTGTTAGTGGCTGTAGTGAATTGTTGCTTTTTCATTTCTAAGCTTAGTTCGTGTAGGCGTTGGACTCTTTCCTCAACTAACCCTGACTCATTTATATAGAAACAGCATTCTTCTTTGAGGAACATACAGGTACCTCCTTTCTCAGCCGTGAGTAAGTCTAAGGCTCTGCGGTTTTGAAGGGTGACCTGTGCTAGGGAGGTGAGCTGCCGCTGAAGGGAGGCTAGGGAATAGGCGGAGTCTTCCATAGCAACAGAGAATTGTTGTAACAGCTTGTCGTTTTCTATCATGGAGTGTTGTAGGGCCCCTCCTGCTAACCCCGCTGCGACGACAGAGGTGGTTAAGGATATTCCGGCAATTAGTGGTAGAAAAACTGCTCGTCTATGTCGCGCAGTTTTAGTTGGGGCGGTCCCTGCCCAGCCTATGAACTCTGCCAGGGTTAGCAGTGTCAGTCGGGGAACTAGGGTAACAGGGATACACAACTGTCCGTCAGAGATGCTTTTGGACAGTTTTTAACAGAGTCATATTACACCAGAAGAACACACCAGGGGGAGCATATATGGGACTATTAGGGTATGTAGCCGATTGGTTACAGAGGCTGTTGCTAAATGCCAAATAACAATAGGGGTATTTCTCTTGGTATGGGTCACGGTACAGGGCCACATCGGGTATCGTGACTATCGATGAGTTAAAACCTGTATAGTTTGTGGGAGGGGAGGATAGAGGAACAGCCGTTAATGGTGGTCTTCCTAGGGTTGCACACATAAAGCAAGAGGACAGGTCGCCTAAACCAGTGAGGTTGGCGAATGCTAGCCCTTCCCGTAATAGAGTTAGCCAGGAGAAGGGCTGCAAGTCTTGTGATAGTTTGGTTTCCTGCCCGTGGATTTGTGTGTGGATTAAGGGTTGAATCTAGACTAGACTTCTCCACAGATATAAATGGCTACTGGGCCAGGTACTAGTTGATGAGTAATATACTCCCCCATGTTGTGGGGTTGTCCACCGAGAGTCCCATGGGTCTCTAATTATCCAAGTGTAAGTGACGGGAGACTCAGTTTTGTAAAAATACCACCCTTGTCGTTCTCTCCAGTATCGGACAGAGTGCGTCTTACAGTAGCTATATGGGCAACCTGCACTCTGGTGCCACCAATAATTTTTACAATTATATTCAGTTTGATCATATTCAAAACAGATCATGGGTATTGCTGGTTGGGCAATCTGGAACCTAGTGAAATTGAGGTAAACTATAGTATTACACCCTGAGGGGGGGCAGTCTGCGCTAGCTAGCAGTTTACCCGCTTGGGGGGTTTCCCGGGGGTGAGTTTTGTTCTCATAGAGCCAGAACCTCCAGACATAGGGATTAGACGGCGCAGCAGTGAGGAGAGTCAGATGCATAAGGCATAAAAGCATAGGTAAGCTAGACATGGTTACGGCTATGGGGATGACGGCGCAGGGTTAGCTTTAAGGGATTGTTCTTAGCTTTGTCTATAGTCCATGTAACCGGTGCTCCAGACGGCTCGAGAAGGTCGGATGTTGGGTCCACTGGTTTGACGTGTGTGTAGTGGATCCACGAAGCGATGCCTTCTACTTTGAGAGCGGTGGGAGTAGTCAGGAGTACTTGCAGTGGTCCTTTCCACCTGGGTTGAAGAGTTTCTTGCCGGTGGCGCTTGACTAGGACCCAGTCTCCCGGCTGGAACGGATGAGGCGTCGGCGGAGGTCCTGCCTCGTACAGTTCTCGTAGTCTGGGCCAAATTTCCTGGTGAATTTTCTGTAAGGCTTGTAAGGAGAACAGGAGCTCAGAGACATTTTCAGTTTCAGGTTTGAGTAAGTCATCTTTTAGACTGGGGACCAGGGGTGGGGGTCTGCCATACATGATTTCATATGGTGTGAGGCCTAGTCTGTAAGGGGTATTTCGGGCCCGGAACAGAGCGTAGGGGAGAAGTACTACCCAATTAGCGCCAGTCTCCATGGTCAATTTAGTTAAGGTCTCCTTCAGAGTCCGATTCATCCTTTCTACCTGTCCTGAGCTTTGGGGCCTATAAGCACAATGTAATTTCCAATTTGCCCCCAGAATGGAAGCCAAATCCTGACTTACCTTAGCAACGAAGGCTGGTCCATTGTCTGACCCTATTTGGACGGGAAAGCCATACCTGGGGAGGATTTCTTCCAAAATTTTCTTTGCTACAACCTGAGCAGTTTCTCTCTTAGTTGGGAACGCTTCTGTCCATCCTGAAAAAGTATCTACAAAGACAAGTAAGTACTGATACCCATATTTTCCAGGCTTTATCTCAGTAAAGTCTATTTCCCAATAGATACCAGGCCTAGTTCCTCTACACCTAATTCCTGTGGTGGTCTGGGTTTGGGGGCAAACGTTGTTTAGTTGGCAGGCTTTGCAATTTGTTGTGACATCGCTGGCCAGTTCAGCTATGCGCCTGATTCTAAACTTGGCGTGCCTGATTAAGTCCATCATTCGCCAGGCACCCAGGTGGGTTGTCCGGTGGATGTGTTCCAACACCTGCCATCCTAATTTTTCTGGTAGGATGGTTTGGTCATTTATATCAGTCCACCACCCATTTTTAACCTGTTTTAGGGGAAGCGTGTTCATCCATTCGTGATCCTGTTCGGTATAGTCGGGAAAACATGGCAAATTTCGCGGGCCAGGATCGGGGAGCTGGAGCGCGAGGAGCTGACTGGGAGCTTTTGCTATGCTCCTTGCGGTTTGGTCGGCTAAGAAGTTGCCTCGAGCAATTGGCGTAGTTGGTTTCTGATGCCCAGGGCAATGTACGATAGCCAATTTCTTTGGTTTCCACAAAGCAGTTAATAGAGCTAGGATCTCTTGCTTGTTTTTTATTTCTTTGCCTTCGGCTGTTAATAGTCCCCTTTCTCTGTAGATGGCCCCATGTATGTGCGCAGTAGCGAAAGCATAGCGGCTATCCGTGTATACTGTTAGTTTTTTCTCTGCCCCTAGGGTGACGGCCTGTGTAAGGGCTATCAGTTCGGCTCTTTGGGCCGATGTCCCTGGAGGCAAGGGTTCCGCCCAGATTACCTCAGTCTCTGACGTTACAGCCGCTCCTGCACACCGCTGGCCTTGGTGGACGTAGCTGCTGCCATCAGTGAACCAGGTGAGTTCTGTGTCGGGGAGCGGACGATCTTGCAGGTCCTCCCGCACCCCATGCACCTGAGCCAGTATCTCAGTGCACTCATGGGACGGGGCGTCCAAGTCTGGATTTGGCAGCAGTGAAGCAGGGTTTAAAGAGGTTGGGGGCAGAAAAGTTATTCTGAGGGGGTTTAACAGCAGTCCTTGATAGTGGGTGAGCCGGGCGTTACTTATCCATCGGTCCGGCGGCTGCCGGAGGACGCCTTCAATGGCATGCGGGGTTATAACGCGCAACTCTTGCCCCATGATAAGTTTATCAGCGTCTCGGACCATTAGGGCGGTCGCCGCGATTATCCGGAGGCAGGGTGGCCAGCCAGCAGCCACTGAATCTAATTTTTTTTGACAAATAGGCAACTGGCCTCTGCCAAGGGCCTAGGTACTGTGTTAACACGGCTTTTGCAACACCCTTACTTTCATCCACGTATAAGTGGAAGGGCTTGGAGACATCAGGGAGCCCCAGCACGGGGGCTGATAACAAGGCAGTTTTGATTTGCTGAAAGGCCAGCTCAGCCTCTTCCGTCCAATTGAAGGGCTACCGTTCCTTTGTTGCCTGGTATAGGGGCTTGGCTAACTCAGCAAATCCGGGTATCCATAACCTACAGAACCCTGCCGACCCCAGGAATTCTCTCACTTGCCGTGTTGACTGGGGTCTAGGGATGCGTAGGACTGTTTCCTTTCGGGCTTTGGTTAGCCAGCGTTGCCCCCCTTTTAATAGGTACCCCAGATAAGTTACCTCCGACTTGCAGATCTGAGCCTTTGTTGCTGAGACTCGGTAGCCTAGCTCCCCCAGAGTCTTCAGGAGGTCCTCAGTCCCTTGAACACAAGTTTCCGGGGACCTGGCCGCTATTAAGAGATCATCAACATATTGCAAAAGAGTTATTTCAGGGTGTTGCCGCCGGTACTCACCCAGATCTTCATGAAGGGCTTCATCGAACAGGGTTGGCGAGTTCTTGAACCCTTGTGGCAGTCTGGTCCATGTTAGCTGACCGTTGATGCCCCTCTCAGGATCCGTCCATTGAAATGCAAAGAGTTCTTGACTATTGGGAGCCAGAGGAAGGCTGAAGAAAGCGTCTTTTAGATCAAGAACGGTATACCACTGTTTTTTGGGATGTAAGGCACTCAGAAGGGTGTATGGATTGGGCACAGTGGGATGTATGTCCATGACCCTTTTATTAACTTCTCTTAAATCCTGTACTGGCCTGTAGTCCGTACTGTTGGGTTTACGAACAGGTAACAGTGGAGTATTCCAGGATGAGTGGCAAGCCCGTAGGACTCCCTGGTCTAGGAGTCGGCGGATATGGGGCGTAATTCCTTCTCTTGCCTCCAGGGGCATAGGATATTGCCGAACCTGAACCGGGTCCGTCCCTGGCTTAACTTCCACAAATATGGCAGGTCGATGTTTAGCTAGACCCAAGCCCCCAGTTTCTGCCCACGCTTCAGGGAAACGCTGGAGCCAAGAGTCAATTCCCTGATCGGGGGGCTTTTGCTCTTGATGGAGTCGGTACTCATCTTCTAAGGTGACAGTCAGGATAGATATTGGCCTGTTTTGGGAATCAGTTATCTTGGGCCCTTCTGGCTCAAAGTGGATTTGGGCCCCCATCTTTGTCAGCAAGTCCCTCCCTAGTAGAGGGCAGGGGCTCTCTGGGATGACTAGGAAGGAATGGGAGACTTTTCCCGTTCCTAATTCTACAGTCCTCTGGGTTGTCCAGGGATATTTTTTGATGCCTGTGGCCCCGTGCACCCAGGATGTTTTCTTAGACATTTTTCCAATTGGTTTGGTTAGGACTGAGCGTTCCGCCCCAGTATCGACCAAGAAGCGAACTGGGGACCCCTCCACTTGCAAAGTTACCCTGGGTTCGGGGAGGGGGTCCGAACCCCGTCCTCCCTAGTCAGAGTCCTGGGTAACGAGTACGGAGGTAGGGTTAGCTGGTCTCCGTTTCTTTGGGCAGTCCTTAATCCAGTGGCCACGTTCCTTGCAATAAGCACACTGATCTTTTTCTAATCCTTGCCTAGGGCCTTGCTTTTTCTGCTTTCTGTTTTGGCCATTTCCTGCCTGGGGGAAAGCTGCTACTAAGACTTTGGTCATTTCTTTGGTTGCCTTGAACTGTTTTTCTTCTGGAGTATCCCTATTATTATAAACTCGCTGGGCCATCTGAAGGAGGTCCTGAATCTGCTTTCCCTCTAAACCTTCTAATTTCTGGAGTTTTCTTTTAATATCTGGTGTTGCCTGGTTTACAAAGGACATTACTACCGCTGCCTGATTTTCCGGTGCTTCCGGGTCCATAGGGGTAAACTGTCTGAAGGCTTCCATTAATCTCTCTAAATACACAGCGGGGCTTTCTGTCTTACCTTGTAACACAGAATATACTTTAGCCAAATTGGTGGGCTTGCGAGCTGCAGCCCGGAGACCCGCCATTAGAGTCTGGCGATAAATGAGCAGTCGTCCCCTACCTTCTGCCGTGTTGTAGTCCCATCTGGGCCGGGTCAAAGGGAAAGCCGCATTAATGAGGTCAGGATTTGCAGTTGGCTGGCCGTCATCTCCTGGAACCAGTTTTCTGGCCTCAACTTGGATTCTTTCCCTTTCCTCCGTTGTGAACAGGATTCGGAGGAGCTGTTGACAGTCATCCCAGGTCGGCTGGTGAGTAAACATGACACTGTCTAACAACGAGGTTAGATCTTTGGGATTATCTGAGAACCGAGCATTTTGGGACTTCCAATTGTATAAATCACTGGTGGAAAAAGGCCAATACATGAGACGGGAGAGCCCAGTATCATCAAGTGATCCTATTTCTCTGAGAGGCAGGGCTACAGTGGAGTCAGGGAGTCGGGAAGCTTGGTCCCGCTGTACGCGGCCTCGTGTTCGGCCAGCTGGCCCCCCCAGGTTACTTTCGCTCTCAGCTGCTTCCGCTTCTCGGTTTCCCTCTACGGAAGCACTACCCTGGGGGACTGGGTCCTGCGGGATAAGGTGCGGATATGGTGGGGGAAATGTGGGTTCTAACGTTAGGGGGTCCTGGCTGTCCAGCAGCACAGGGGCCGAGGGAGCAGAGGGAGTCTTTTGTCTTGTAGGTCGCGTTACTAGGACTTTGCAGGGCTCAGGGATGAATGGACTTATCCAGGGTGGTGGGTTTTCCACAAGATCCTGCCACACTAGAATATAAGGAATTTGATCAGGATGTCCTGACTGCCCTGGCAGGAAAATCTTAGTTTTTACCTTAGTAATAATAGAGAGACAGAAAGTTCCTTTGGAGGGCCACCCTACGCTGAAAGAGGGCCACTCCGAACGGCAGAAAGTAACTAGCTTTCCCTTCTTTAGTTCTACGCTTAAGTTACGCCCCCGAGCCTTCACATCCTTAAAATTGGTAACAAGGAGTGAGAGCGGCGTGCTCTGGTTGTTGCCCATCTTTGGACTGCTCCTACAAAGAGAAGGGGGGAAGAAAATGAGTGTGAAACAGAGGGGAGTATCCGACAGGTCCGGTCCTGGAAGGGGAAGAAAAGGTTTTATGTTTCGTTTTGGGCTTACACTTAACACTTAACAATAACGGACAGACAGTAATAACGATGAGCATTCGCGAGCGCGTGTCGGACTTCCGACCTGAGTCAGACGGGGCAACCAAGGATGGAGGCCCCCAGATGGGCACTGGGGAACGTCTCCCACCAGTCCCGAGTGGCTGTCTTCTAGCGCGTCCGCCAAGACCGTGCCACTTACAGAACAGACCGATACAGATTACAGATTACGGATTTCGCGAAATTTCAGGGAGACAGACAGAGACAAAGACAGAGACAGTGACAAAGCCGGCTTACCTACAGATTAAGATCCGTTGACTTGGGGGTCTGGTGGGCTTGGGGGAAATCCCGGACGAGCCCCCATTTGTTATGCCCAGACCATTTATTCCCCGAAGAAGACCACCAGAGTCCAGAGTCAAAGCTAAGCAGCAAGGATCTTTATTACAGGTTCGAACCTGGAACTCTCCCTCGCTCGTGAAACGAGACGGGCAGGAGAGCTCTCCCACTCAGCTCCGAACAATGTTAGATAGTCTAAGAAAAGTGGGCATAGAGTTATTATACAAATCAGATATATGATTGGCTAGTGTTTGAACAAGGCGATTTGGCTAACTATGATTGGTTCCTGCCATTTTTGATATTTTGGTTCAAACTTTGAGGCGGGAGAGCAGGTTTATGGCAGCAAGAGTTTATCTTACTTAAACACGTCTTGTGACCTTGCCTCAGAACTTACAAAATCTCTGGTATGTGCAAAACAAAATCTCTGGTACGTGCAGAAAACCAGGTACTCACAGAACTTACGAAATCTCTGGTATGTGCAAAGATTAGAGAGCAGAACAAGGGTGTAGCGGGTGGGGGGCGGGTACACATCTATCTTTGTGTCCTTTCACTAACACACCCCCAAAAGCGCCCAGCTACATTTCACACCCACTGTCTTAACAGGGATCGAAATAGAGAAGAGCAGTGCAATACAGAAAACAGAGCCTGCTGGGCGTCAAAAGCCTGGGGAATCCCAGTCCTAGCCCTGCTACCAATCAGTCTGGTCACTTCTCTCTGGTTCTGGTGTGGCCAACAGTTATGCGAGAGGATGAGGCATAAAAACACAGATGTCAGGCAAACTCCAACATCCAAAATACATAGAAATTAAAAAGCATTAAGGTGATATCAAGGAATGTATGACATCAACCAGAACAGTACTGAAGTATTCGTTTTCCCATTCTTAAGAAATCAAAAGTGGAAGCAGAAAATTGAGCAATCGGCCTACCAAGTTGACTGGGGCAACAGAATACACTCACGGATTCTGCTCACAACAGCGGGGTGACAGACCAAAAGAAGAACTGCAGAGCGTCCCTCTCTCCTCTGTCCACCCATGCCACCAGTACGTGAGTGCATCCACACGCAGCGCCCAGTCTCCTGTTCCACTGACGCCAGCGTCCACTCACCACAAGCCTACCAAGTGCCACATGTGCTATGATGCTCCCTCATCTCATCACCATAGACATCCCTGCTGGAGGTGAGTATGTGACAGACGAAAATCACGGAGGCCTAGGGAGGTTGAGACCCGCATTCCCACTGTGGTGAGGGCGTGCTTGAGAGGGACCCCACGGCTGGGCCCTCCATGCCGCTCTCCTCAGTCATCACTCCCAGACCAGAGCAACGAGGGTGAATTTTCTTCCTCTCACTATTTTCAGCCCCTTGGCTGACCCACCATTCCCCAGAAAGCTATCGAGTTCGGGCAGCTCTGAGGCCACAAAGCCATAAACGCACGGGACACACAGCCCATCTGTCTCTAACGGGTCTTTTACTTGTCATGCTGGTCATTTCTAAGAGCAGATGGGTTAAGAAAGACTTGGCAAGTTACCACGAAATGACCCCTCCACTCCTCCCTGGGGGAAGGCTGACTAGTGAGCAGTCAGGCCGGCTTTCTTCCCCCACTCCTGCATTCCTGTCCCTAAGGAGCCACAGACAATCCCAACAAATATAAGCAGGAGACAGCCGCCTCCTTCCTACAGCTGGAGGGGGAAGGGTCCTCTCGGGTCTTTCAAACTGAATGAAAACCAAACTGTGAGCTGTACTGACCCGGGCCTCACCCATGTTGCAGGCGTGTACAACCCAGGTGCCCAGTGGTATCATCAGGCAGAACTACGAATGTGCTTTCCATCATTTTCATACACTGATTCCAGAACAGCTATCCACACAGCTCCACTTCTCACACATACGACGTGCTTCAACGGATTACACAGCATGTTCACCATGGCCCCTCATCCGCTCCTCCCAGCAGCCTTGTGTGATCCCTTGAGTATGCTTCCTCATACTGAGGTTTGAAACCAAAACTTTCCCAAGAACATCCAGCTAGTGTTAGAACCAGGAGATGAGGGCTTCTGATTCTAGAACCAGTATTTGTGCCACTATTCCACATGGGCCCCTCCAGGGATTTCTGCCTGATCTTAAAATGCAGACAGCAAATCCATCTCTCTACAGTCCTGAGGTTCCCTATAGACAAGAAGTCAAACTTCTAACAGAAAGCTTATACTTATTTGGAAGGCTACCTGGGATATTTCTTTTAAGTTAGTTTGTTCATGTTTTGGAAAGATTGTTCCAATGGCAATGCGGGGCATGAAGTGAAGAAAGGATTCCATGATGAGGCAGAGAAACAATTCGGTGGCTCTTACAACAGTTCAAATGAGGCTTGAGGCGCAACCAGAAAGGACAGAGGCAAATGCACTGGAAAGAAATGCAAAATGAAACCCACTCAGACCCAGGATGGATAAAAGGGGATTAAGCATGATGGTGGTTTCTAGTTTGAAAGGCTGATGAACAAGGATGTCATTAACTACTGCAGAGTGGTATCTGGGGCCTAGGTTCACCAGTTTGTTTAACCATTCACCTGCTGAGCAGTCTCTGGGCTGTTTCCAGTTTCTAGCCTCTATAAATAATGCTGCTATAAACAGATACATATAGGCTTTTGTGTGAACATAAGTCTTCATTTATCTGGGATAACTGCCCATGAATGTGAGTGCTGCCTCCTACAGCAATTGCACATTGAGTTTTTTAAGAACCTGTCAAGCTGTTTTCCAGAATGGCTGTACCATCTTCCATTCCCACCAGCCAAGTGTGAGTGATTCCATTTCCCCGCATCCTCACCAGCATTGCTCTTGTTACTACTTTTTATTTTAGGCATTCTGATAGGTGTGTAGTGACGTGGCTTTAGTGTGCATTTTTCTGATGGCTCATGATGTTGAACATCTTTTCATGTGCTTATATGTTATCTGAAATGTCTCTTCAGGTGTTTTATTCATTTTCAAAGTAGATGATTTGGTTTCACAGCTGAATTTGGATAGTTCTTTATATATTATAGACATGAGTCCTTTATCAGACATGTGGTTTGCAAATAGTTTCTCCCAGTCTCTAGCTCCTCTTTTCATCTTCATTTTGCATTTTACATTTTAGTCCATGATCCATTTTGAGTTAATTTTTGTATGAGGTATGAGGTTTAGATCAGAGTTCAGGTTTTTTTCCTAGGAATAATCAGGTAGCCAGTAACTTTTTTTAAGAGACAAGGTCTCACTCTGTCACCCAGGCTGGAATGCAATGACAAGATCAGAGCTCACTGCAGCCTCGACTCCTGGGCTCAAGTTATCCTCCAGCCTCGACTCCTGGGCTCAAGTTATCCTCCTGCCTCTGCCTCCTAGAGTAGCTGGGACCACAGGCAGGTGCCACCATGCCCAGTTAATTTTGTTAGTTTTTGTAGAGACAGGGTCTTGTGCCATGGTACCCAGGCTGGTGTGGAACTCCTAGGCTCAAGTCATCATCCCACTTATATGGGACCAGGCAGTGGCACATGCCTGTAATCACAGCACTTTGGGAGGATGAAACAGGAGATACACTTGAACCCAGGAATTCCAGACCAGCCTGAGCAACAGAGGGAGGCCCTATCACTGCAAAAAATTTTAAACATTAGCTGGGCATGGTGTTGCACACCTGTGGTCCCAGCTACTTGGGAGGCTGAGGTGGGAGGATCTCTCAAGCCTATGGGGCTGAGGCTGCAGTGAGCCATGATCACACCACCACACTCCAGCCTGGGAGAAAGTGAGATGCTGTTCCAAAAAAAAAAAAAAAAAGCAAAAAAAAAAAAATGCTAGAGCATCACCCATATTAAAGACAGGCATTGTCTTTTTGAAAATTTAATTTCAGTTATATAATGGACATGTAAAATATCCAGTTTGAAAGATTGAAAAATACATAACTCTAAGTACTCTTACCTTAAAATTCTGATTCCTACCTATCATATACTGTTTACATAAGTATCATAATACCTGGACAACAACTAAAAATGTGTAAGAGGGAGAAAAATGAGCATGTATGCCTACAAAAGGATATTTCCCCCTTATGACATAAAAAAGTCATCACTGCAAACCCCTGTGACTGTATCTAAAGCACTGTATCTAAATACTTCTCTGTATTATAAAATGCAAGGCTACAATTCAAATACTACACATTTCCTGAAGCCAAGGGTAGTTTACTTAAAATAAATGCCTAGGATCTATATCAAAAATATGAAAAAGCTAGCTACTTCATAACCATTCCAATCTAAGTTCAGCTTTTTCTTTTTTGATACATAATTGTGTATTGTACATATGTATGGAGTACACATAGTGATGTTATAATACATGTAATGTATGTGATCAGCATAATTAGCATATCCACCATCTCAAACATTTATCATTTCTTTGTGTTGGTAACGTTCAATATCCTTCCTCTAATTATCTGGAACTATATATTCTATAAATATATATTTTTTTGAGACAAAGTCATGTTCTGTTGCCCAGGCTGGAGTGCAGTGGTGCCATCTCGGCTCACTGCAACATCTGCTTCCCAGGTTGAAGCTATTCTCCTGCCTCGACCTCCCTTATAGCTAGGGTTACAGGCACCCAGCACCACGCCCGGCTAATTTTTGTATTTTTAGTAGAGACGGGGTTTCACCACGTTGGCCAGGCTGGTCTCAAACTCCTGACCTCAGGTGATCCACCCACCTCAGCCTCCCAAAGTGCTAGGATTACAGGCATGAGCCACCGCTCCCAGCCTGAAACTATATATTCTTGTTAACTATAGTCATCCTATGTTATAGAACACTAGAATTTATTCTTATCCAAGTATAATTTTGTATCCTTTAACAAATTTCTCCCTATCTCCCTCTTCCCCCACCCTTCTCACGCTCTAGGATCCTCTGTCTACTTTCAACTTCCATGAGATCCACTCCTTTTTACCTTCCACATAAGAGAACATGTGGTGTGTAACTTTCTGTCCCTGGCTTATTTCACATAATATCTTCCAGTTCCATCCACGTTGCTGAGAATAACAGGACTTCATCCTGTGTTATGGCTGAATAGTACTCCACTGTGTATAAAGACCACATTTTCTCTATCCATCATCTGCTGTTGGACACCGAGGTTGATTCCATATCTTGGCTATGGTGAACAGTGCTGTAGGAAACATAGAGGTGCGGATGCCCCTCCGACACTGATTTCCTTTTCTTTGGGTATCTACACTGTAGTGGGACTGCTGGATCAGTCTGTAATTTCATTTGCAGTTTTCTGGGGACCCTCCATACTGTTTGCCATAGTGGGTGCCCTAGCTTACTCTTACTCTTTTTCTTTTTTCTCTTTTAGACAGAGTCTCACTGTTGCCCAGGCTGGAGTACTGTGGTGTAATCTCGGCTTGCTCACTGTAGCATCCGCCTCCCGGGTTCCAGGGTTCTCATGCCTCGGCTTCCAGAGTAGCTGGGATTACGGGCACTCACCACAGCACCCGGCAAATTTTTGTATTTTTTAGTAGAGATGGGGTTTCACCACGTTGGCCAGGCTGGTCTTGAACTCCTGGGCTCAAGTGACCCGCCCACCTCAGCCGCCCAACAGTGCTGGGATTACAGGTGTGATCCACCGCTCCCAGCCAATTTTTGTGTTTTTAGTAGAGACGGGGTTTCACCATGTTGGCCAGGCTGGTTTCAAACTCCTGACCTCAGGTGATCTGCCCGCCTCGGCCTCCCAAAGTGCTGCGATGTCAGCGTGTGCCCCGCGCCCAGCCAGCTGCTCTAGTGCACACCCCACTACAGTGTGTAAGAGCTCCCTTGTCTCCATAGCCTCACCAGCACTTGTTATTTTTTGTCTTTTTGATAATACCCGTCCTAACAGGTGAGATGATACCTCACTGTGGTTTTGATTTGCATTTCTCTGATTATAAGTGATACTGAGCATTTTTTTTTCACATATTTTTTGGCCATTTGTACATCTTCTTTAAAGAAATGTCTGTTCGGTTGGGTGTGGTGACACAAACCTGTAAGCCCAGCACTCAGAACGCTAAGGCAGGAGGACAGCTTGAGCCCAGACCAGCCTAGGCAGCATAGCGAAACCCTAGCTCAAAAAAAGAAGAAGAAGAAGAAAGAAATACCTGTGTCTGTTCAGCTTTTTGACCTCCAAAAATTAAGAGCCCATTTTGGAATCTGACGACCTGCCTGATTCAGAGACAATCTGTGTTTGGTTCTACTCTGCTACTTCCTATGTGACTTTGGGAAGTTCCCTTAGCCACTTTGAGCTCAACCTCCTCAACATTAACCAGGAATAAGTACCACCTGCCTCTGCTGGTTAACGCTGAGGACTGAAATGAGAACCTCCACAACGCCACTTGACAATGCCACCTGGCAGGAGCCCCTCAATGAGGGGCTGGTAGGATCATCTGAAGCTAAGTACAACTTTCCTTTCCACTCTCCCAGGCTCACTCTGCATACGATTAGCAAAGAATAGTGAATAAAGGAAACCAAAATACTTGCTTAATTTTTAATAAGAAATTTTTAAAAAGTGGGGGTGGTGGCAAAATAGGAGGGAGAGGAGAGGAAGGAAAAGCAGTCGATCACAAGTTCTAGTCCAGGGCTCATCCCTGGCCTCCTCACTCAGGAAATCACCAGTCCCCACCTCCTGGGGAGGGGTACTTTCTCAGCTGGCTTCACCCACATGGAAGGCACTGCCACAGGTCTTCAGAAACCAGGAGCACCTTGAAATGGGCAATGTGCTTTGGGTAGGAGACCTACAATTTTCCCGAAGGAAATCACAGCACAAAAGTGACCCACATGGAGGCACCAACGGCTGTAAATACTTGGTGGCAAAAACTGATGTCATACCTTCTGTACAGGAGACACACACCCAAATAAAACTTGCCAAAGTAGCAGAGAAAAAAATACAGCAGACAGCCAGTGCCATTCTGTTACAGAAATATTTATATCCCAAAGCCAGGGACCTCTCTGGAACACTGTCTTTATTTCCACGTTTCATGGAAGATATTTGAGTGCACTCACGTGTGTCTCAACAAACTTCCAGTCCCTGCTCTAAACCCTGTGGCTGCTCAGCGAAACCCAAAAGCAAGTATCAGTTTTCCTTCCAAGTGGGAAATTTCCTGACCTAGCGAAACCAGCATCAAATCCACTTATTATGAGAGAGCTGATTACAGGCGAAGCCCTCTAGTCCCAGGATGACTCCCCTCCTGCAGGAGCGGGAGGGATGGGCATAGCACTGGCCTGTCAGACCACATCTCCAGGCAGTTTGAAACCATGGCTGCTCAGCTGAGCCATGATAAAAACCAAAACCAAGTATCTCTGAAAAGTGTACATGTCAAGAACCAGACCTCGGACCAGACTCAGCAGAAATGGATGTTGCAAGGTTTGTTCAGAGACCTCCTCTCCATGCCCCCTCTCCCCGGGACCTCCCTCCTTGCACTAGGAGCCCAGGGACAATGGACCACTCCCTTACCTCTAGCGCAGAGCATTTTCAGGAACAGTTCCCAGACTGTACCAGACCCTGAAATGTATTCACTGAATGCACTATTTCTTGGAATGATCGTAAATCACCTGATTATAACAACAACTGTTTTAAAAGTGTTCTCTCTCTCTCTCTCAGGAATCGTGCCATGAGTTTGAGCAAGCAGCTTTGCTTCTCTCTACTGCAATTCTATCATTTGCAAAATATTAACAAATATTGTGTTCACCCATAGCATTCTTATAAAAAGCCTTAAGACCCACTTCATGTAGCCTGTCTGGAGCACAGACTCTGTCACGTGGTAAATGCCCACTGAAGGTGAGTTACCTCTAGCTATTATAACCTGCCACTCCAGCGAACAAAAGGAGTCGATCAGGCCTCACCGTATCACCATGAAAGGATGTCCATGTAGACTGCGCAGTGGGAGTAGGGGGACTCAATGTTGATCAGGTACTATTTTGTTTTTTACAATGTGTACATATATATTTGTAGGTACACTGGAAAAGATCTAGAAGGAAATACACCCAGTGTTAATAGTGACTACCCCAAAGACACATTCATCCAAACGCACAACAGAAAATCACTCAGTATCTTTCTGCCTTCCATATCATTTGAACTATTTTCAATAAGCATCTATGGCTTTTGTAAAGTTTTTGAAAGAAATTTATTGCATTTTTTTCTGGAGAAACAAGTAGGAGCATGAAAAAGGTGGAAACAGAAGGTAAAATGTACCTGGTTGTGTGTACTTGCCCGGGGCTGTTAGCTTTCCTCCTGTGTCTTTGGCTGGCCTGTAATCCCCTAGTGGTGGAAATGCACCCTGACACTTAGCCATCATCCCCACAACACTCAGCACCGCATAGAGACCAGGGCAGTGATGCCCACTCGGACTGTGATTCTACTTATAAAGCAAAGGACCAGGGGCCAGATGCGACTTGTCTTTGGTAACTCACCAGCTGTTGTTTGAACCAGAACAAAGCCAGGTCTCCTGATGCCCAGAAAAGAGCTAGTGCCTGTCCCACTGGAAACGTGGTGAAAATGTTTTGCTTGCTGTGAAAAGATGCACTACTGGAGAAGATGGGTGCAACTTCTCATGGAGACACTCGGCCCAGATCACCAGGAAACAGGTCCGTCAGATGAGACACTAAGCCCATCCACCGGAAAGGAAATCTGGCTGGTCAGTGGAGGGAAATTCACACAGCCCAACAGCAGCAACAGCATGAACAAAACAAAAAACACCTGACTGGAAAGCCATAGCGTGCGTAGCTTATTCGAAACAGAGCCACAGTCCTAGCAGCACACATCACTGCAACACAGAGCTTCAGTCAGTGTGTGCACACTTTAAGTAGAAACGTAAAATGTCCATGTTTTTGGAACAAGGAGGCTATTTGTGTGTGTGTGATGTCAAAGAAAACAGCTGAGAAGAAACTGTTGGCAAGGAAATAGAAATAGGCACCCTTACATATTGACAGTGAGATAACGGTATGGACCTAACGGAATGGAATCCGGCAACACCCATCAATATTTAAAATGTGCAGAACCCTGGATCCCACAATTGCATTTCTAGTAATGCATCCTATGAACATATTTACGCAAATATGCAAGAATTATGCACAACTCAGCATTGATTAATCGAAACGGTTGGGAACAACCTAAATACTTACCGGTGGACAACCGTGTTTATCTGATGCCAACATCTGTGTTTTTAAAAACAAGACACATAGGCTGGGCGCAGTGGCTCACGTGTGTAATCCTAGCACTTTGAGAAGCTGAGACAGGTGGATCACAAGGCCAAGATATCCAGACCATCCTGGCCAACATGGTGAAACCCCGTCTCTACTAAAAATACAAAACTTATCTGGGCGTGGTGGCGCACACCTGTAGTCCGAGCTACTCAGGAGGTTGAGGCAGGAGAACCGCTTGAACCCGGGAGGCGAAGGTTGCAGTGAGCTGACATCACGCCACCCTGGTGACAGAGCAAGACTGCCTTGGAAAAACAAACAAACAAACAAACAAAAACTGGCAACAGTGGTCACAGGGCAGTGATGGGAGTAGGACTGCCTTTCACTCTCCAGGACCTTTTGAATGTCAGTCATATTACATATTCAAAATATATGACTACAGCAAATATTTTCAAAGTAACTATGAAAAACTGGGAGAATAATAATATCTAACACATAGGACTGCTGTATAATAAAAGGATGAAAAACATTAAGCACTATCAGAGTTCAAAGGAAGAAAGATTAATTCTAGCTTGGATGTCAGAGTGGGGATCATGTAAAGGAAGTGAGTATTTCAAGTCTTGAAGGATGGAGAAGATTTAAAGAGGCAGAAGTGTGGAGATGATGTCCCAGATGGAGATAAGAACATAGGCGAAGACGATGAAGAGATGAGAAGGTATAAATTCTAAGTGCAGCTCTCAGGCTGGGCCTCAGAACAGGGCTTAGGCAACAAGCTGGAGTGCAAGGCTGATGGCGGGAATGGAAACACTGAAACCCAAACTTGCATATCACGCCCTGATCATGAGCCTTGAATGCCAAGCCAGGGAACCCGTCCTTGATCTTAACAATGAAAAATCACTGGGCCGGGTGTGGCGGCTCATGCCTGTAATCCAGTCCTTTCAGAGGCTGAGGCGAGAGGACTGCTTGAGGCCAGGAGTCTGAAACCACTCTGGACAACACAGCAAGACTCTGTTCTTACAAAAACTTGAAAAATTAGCTAGGCAGGATAGCACACCTGTAGTCCCAGCTACTCAGGAGGCTGAGGCGGGAGGATCACTTGAGCCCAGGAATTTAGGGTTACAGTGAGCTGTCATGGCATGCCTACATTCCAGCCTGAGCAACAGAGCAAGGGCATGTCTCAAAAATCAAATCAAATGAAATAAAATCACTAAAAGTTTGTATAGACATAAAGTATAAACTCATACCATATATGATTTAATCAAGATATATAATATAAATTAGAGGGGGAAAAGAGAAATTAGGAAGCTATTATAAGAAAACAAGACTCAACTAAGACATGAGCAAAGGCCCTGGGATCACAGCGCTATCTTTATATAAAGGAATGAACTACCACATTTATTTTCATGGCATCACCAACTTAGATACAGGCTACAGTATTCTGGAACCATCTCTGTATCAGTCAAATCAGATGGCCATAATACCGTAGGCAAATACCAGAAAAAACACCATAGGCTGTGTGGTTTAAACATTAGTTTATTTCTCACAGCTCTGGAGGCTGGAAGTCCAAGATCAAAGTGTTGGCCAACTCAGTTCCGGGACAGAAACCTCTTCCTGGCTTGCAGACAGCCACCTTTCTTCTTGTTTCCTCACACCAGGGCAGTGGGAGCTCTCTGCTTTCTCTTTTTTTTTTTTTTTTTTTTTTTTTTTTTTTTTGAGACAGAGTCTCGCTCTGTCACCAGGCTGGAGTGCAGTGGCACAATCTCAGCTCACTGCAACCTGACTCTCTGGTTCAAGCAACTCTCCTGCCTCAGCCGCCCGAGTAGCTAGGATTACAGGCACGTGCCACCACACCCAACTAATTTTTGTATTTTTAGTAGAAACAGGGTTTCAGGATGGTCTCAATCTCCTGACCTCGTGATCTGCCCACCTTGGCCTCCCAAAGTGCTGGGATTACAGGTGTGAGCCACCACACCCGGCCTGGTTTCTCTTCTTCTAAGGGCACTAATCCTGTCAGACCAGGGCCCACGCTCATGATCTCATCTAACCCTAATGACTTCCCAAAGGTCCTAACCCCTAATACCATCACACAGGCAGTTAGGGCTCCAGTACAAGAATCTGGGGGAGACATAAACATTCAGTTTAGAACAATGTCTTTTCAATCCTGTTGAAAAAAACAACCAAATGAGTAGGCGACAAACTACCTTATACGTAAGCAAGTCAGGACTTTTCATATTTCTGCTAACACATTAAGGTCAATTCAAAATATCTGATAACAAGAGTCAGAAGCAGAGATAAACGAAAGTTAGTTACTCTGCATTTTAGGCCCGCATTGAGCTGTCTTCCAATGACATTGTGGCACAAAGGACACTGCTTTCTATTCCTGGTTTTGCCACCAAAAAAGATGGAACATTTCCCTGTATTTCCGTTTATCTTGAAAATCACTGGGCTGACCTAGCAGACCTCCAAGGTCCCTTCTATTCACAAATTCCACAAATAACTTCCTACCAACAGATGCTACACAAATAAACTACACTGACGAAGGGGAAAGCTAACACTAGCAAACAATGAGATGCACACAAGACAAGACGTATAGAGAACTGGATCAACCACAAAACTGGTGGACGATGAGCCGGCGGTGGATGAAAACACATTCCCTAACGGTGGACAGAGAGGCAATGGCGCCGAGGTAGTATTGTTGAGGATTTCCTATTTTAAATCTTCAAGATCAATGGCCCAATTGTTTATATTCATTCTGATTAAATGTGAACGTGAAAACTTCCTCCAGGGGACACAGACATCTAAAAAGTTCCCAATGTATCCAATTTGTCATTTGATATTTTTACTGACAAGAAGAATGCGGGACTGAATATACAAACAGACCATGCCTGATCATATGTATAAAGACAGAACTCAGACCACAACCTGTAGCTGCCCACCCAGGAAACCAATCCCCTATCTACAGTCAACAGCCAGGAGGCCAGCCAGGCTAGCACATCAGACAGGAAGCCAGACTGCTCTCTCTCCACAACCCAGAAACTAAACCACAACTCTGTCCCACGTGGCCAGGACTTGACTCAAAACTGACAGCCACCCTAATTTTGGCCCCTGTTTCCAGTTAGGATAATCCAGAGAAAGCCAAATATGCCCCTAACCAATCATATAGGACACCCCACTTCTGCACAGCTGCCTCCAGCCCCCACAACAGCCTCCAATGAGAGCCGTTCTTTTCCATCCTGAAGTTTCCCCACTCCTCATCCGCCACTCACTTGCATGTCAGTCTCTGCCACACGCAAGTGACGGTGCCCACTCCCTTGCCACAGCAGCTCTGAGAAAGTCGCCTCTGCCTGTCTCATGCGGGTGGCCTTCCTTTATTTCCCCCAAAGAATAAGTCTTAAATGAGGGGCTTCTCTCTATATGGCCAAGCTATACAATTCAGAAGCCCAGCATGGCAGATTCCAAGCCTGGAAAGACCATACACCCCTCAGGTCCTCTTTCCACAAAACACAGCTTCCTTGAGTTCTTCAGTCACTCCCCACAAACCAGGGAAGGAACCACGTGTTATGGAAAGATCAAGGGCCTTGAAGTCAAACTTCTGAGTTCATCAAATACTTCATCTTTCCACTTAAGAAATTACATGGCCTTGGCCAGGCGTGGTGGCTCACACCTGTAATCCCAACACTTGAGGAGGCCAAGTTGGATGGATCACCCAAGGATGGGAGTTCAAGGCCAGCCTAACCAACATGGAAAAACCCCATCCCTACTAAAAATACAAAATCAGGCAGGGCGCGGTGGCTCAAGCCTGTAATCCCAGCACTTTGGGAGGCCGAAACAGGTGGATCACGAGGTCAGGAGATCGAGACCATCCTGGCTAACACGGTGAAACCCCGTCTCTACTAAAAAATACAAAAAACTAGCCGGGCGAGGTGGCGGGCGCCTGTAGTCCCAGCTACTCGGGAGGCTGAGGCAGGAGAATGGCGTGAACCCGGGAGGCAGAGCTTGCAGTGAGCTGAGATCTGGCCACTGCACTCCAGCCTGGGCCACAGAGCAAGACTCCGTCTCAAAAAAAAAAAAAAATACAAAATCAGCCTGGCGTGGTGGTGGCACATGCCTGACATCCCAGATACTCTGGAGGCTGAGGCAGGAGAATCACTTGAACCTGGGAAGCAGAGGTTGTGGTGAGCCGAGATCACGCCATTGCACTCCAGCCTGCGCAATAAGAGCAAAACTCTGTCTCAAAACAAAACAAAACAAATGACGTGACCTTGAACAATTTTCTTAACTTCTCTAAGCCTCTATCTTCTTCTTCAATAAAATAGTTTTCCCTCCAAGATTGCATTAAACGGAATCACACATGTAAACCAGCTGACAAATATCAGGGGCCCAACAGCTGTGCGCTCCTACTGCCACCCCACTTTACCCCAAGGGAGAAGCGCAAGACGTCCAGAAAAAGCCTGTTGATCCCTACACCTCAGCATCCTGTGTTCACACAAGGCGCAGTGGCATCCAGACTTACCGGGGTCACCCAAATACAAGACATGTTTTGATTTTTCAACTTAGGTACACATGGCTTCTAACGTTCACCATATATCATCCATAATTTAGAAGAGATTTTCCTACACTACCCCGTGGTTCTATTTTAGCAGACTTAGATGTGCCATAATAGCTCACTCTCTTAAGCCCTCTTCAGTATCAAAAACAAAACTTTAATCTGTAACACAGTTATCAGCAGTGAAAGTGGAAAAGGTACCTATGAGTCAAAATCACCCTCTGCCCCGCCCCGCCCCACCCTACAAAAAGCTGTTCAGGAGTATTTGGGCTGCTTATGAGAATGCTGTCTGTATTCCCAGGGACAGACCAACGCCTACCCTGGTTAGAAGCTGCGCTGCTCAGCCTCCAGGGTAGAAAGCTCCCCACACCCTCTACCCAAGGAGAAGAGAAGCAAATGGGGTGGCCAGGCTCCAGGATGTGGATGTTTAGTGTGGTTTCTGCAGTCTAGGTCACCGCCATGGGTGAAGCTCTTCCTTCCTTCTTTTCCACCCAAGTGGCCAAGGTCCTACGGCTGCTGTAGGGCCTCTTCCCTATGAGTCAGCCCAGCCATTCCCCTTCCCCATTCTTCTTCTTCTTCTTCTTCTTTTTTTTTTTTTTTTTTTTGAGATGGAGTCTCACTCTGTCACACAAGCTGGAGTGCAGTGGCGTAATATTAGCTGTCTGCCACCTCTACCAACCGGGTTCAAGCAATTCTCCTGACTCAGCCTCCCAAGTACCTGGGATTACAGGCACGCACCACCACGCCCAGCTAATTTTCATATTTTTAGTAGAGACGGAGTTTCAACTTGTTGGTCAGGCTGCTCTCGACCTCCCGACCTCAGGTGATCCACCTGCCTCGGCCTCTCAAAGTGCTGGGATTACAGGCATGAGCCACTGCATCTGGCCGAGTCAGCCCAGCCATCCTGACTTTGTTCTGGCAAAATTACTCTCTTCCACGTCTACCTTCCAAGTAGCTAAATCAGAGATCTGGCCCTTGGGGCAGGCTTGAAGAATCCCTGTTTTTGGTCCTCAAGAGGTCCTACCAGGGTCTGGGACAATTTCAAGACTTGTGTTCTTAAAGAGGAAAGAAACCTCACATACACGGCTCTCGCAGAGCTCAGGCAAGCTCATATCAGAGGCAAGGCTTGGGAGGCGGCCCTAAGGTTTGGGTGTGCCATCTATGATACCAGCTAAGAGATCTGAAGCCAGCTGTCTGGGTTCAAACCTGAATTCCAACAGCACTGGCTGTGTGATGTTAGACAACGTCCCCAGCCTCTCTGTGGTTCAGGTTCCTCACTGTAAAAGGGCCACAATAATAGAGCTGCTCTAAAAATTAAGCGAATTAGTGCATATAAGGTATTCAGAACAACGCTTGGCACATGGGGGAGTTCAATAAACACATATTGAACAGAGTAACTTAGCAATTAGTAAATATACTCATGCAGGTCAGGCGTGGTGGCTCATGCCTGTAATTCCAAAACTCTGGGAGGCTGAGGCGAGAGGGTGACTTGAGCCCAGGAGTTTGAGAGTAGCATGGGCAACAGAGCAATATTCCATCTCTAAAACTGTGTGTAACATACATGTCTATATACACTCAAATGTTCACAGTGTATTTATAGTATACAAAATAGCTGGAATACAGACTTAACTATTCACAATGGCTACTTCTAGAGAAGGGGGAATGCAAATTTCAGCTTTTTACCCCACACATACATTCTTGTATCATCTGAAATATTTAAGCAAATTGTATGTATAAATTTGCCCCAAAACACATAGAATAATGTAGTTTTGATTCCAAAATCTTCAAATCATGATGGAATTGTCCTGTGAAAGTAAAGTTATAGAGATGAAAAGCCTCCCTCCAGCCTAAATGCTCTTTCATATGACCTATATTACACAAACCAATGCAGACGCCCCGATCCTTTCCCCACTGTCATAAGAATTTTTCAGTGAACTGCATTCCCCTTTACAAACTAGATGATAGTTAGAGTTACCAGGCAAGAACGTGGATCCAGTTCTGCTTTTTCAAAGCCCAATGTTCCTCACATAATAGCAATGCATTCTTCAACCGGTCAACTGCCCCCAACACCTGAGCTCTCTGTTGTACACAACTCAACGAGGCCTGGGAGAAAGCAGGTGCAAATTTCACTTACTCAGTAGCAACACATCCCACCTGATTCCTCTGCTGGGCTAGTTCTCAAGTCATCTTTTTCTAAGCTTTCATTAGGCTCTACTACACGTACCTAGTCTGGGTAAAATACTGTACCAGGGTTTTTTTGGTTTTTTTTTTTTTTTTTTTTGAGACGGAGTTTCACTCGGTCGCCCACGCTACAGTGCAGTGACGCCATCTCGGCTCAGAAGCCAGCGCCCGGGTCCATGCAGTCCCCTCCGCGGCAGACGCGGGGAGCCGGGGAGCAGTGGGGACCGGCCCCCACCCGCAGGGCGACCGGGACCCCCGCGCGGGCCCAAGCGGTATGGCAGCAGGCGCGAAGCCCCCGGTGCCACCCGAGGCCGAGACAAAGCCCGGGCGCAGGAACCTCAGATCCCGACCTCGAACCCTGCGGAACCCAGCTCAGAGGCGCCACACCCGGGGCAGAGACCCCCGCCCGTTCCGGAGACCCCGTCGCCCGGTCTCACCTCAGGCCACCGGCTCGCAGCACTCGCTCCTCGCCGCGGCGCTTGGGGTGATTGGAGCGCAGCTGAGCAGCCAACAGAGCCGAGGCAGCCTCAACAATGGAGTCCCGGGGCGGGGCCGCCGCCGCCGCTTCAGCCCGTGTTTCCCGCTCAGGATCCGGCTCGGATCAAGGAGCTGCAGCTGGCGCGGGGCTGCGACCGGGACACACACCCTGCAGATGCACACGGCCCCGCCCGCCGCCCGCCGCCCCGCCCCCAGCGGAGCTGGGCGCCCAGGGCCCGACCCCCGGCCAATGGAGAGCGAGCCGCGCTGAGAGGGCGGGGATTGGGGGAGCAAATGGAGGTTGGGCGGGGCGGCGCTGGGACTGGGCGTACCGGGTCCCGCGGGAGGACCGAACCCAAGAGCTGGCCGGATTCTGGCCTCCTAGAACACCCAGCTCAACGTCCACCTGCAGTCTGGTCTACAGGACGCGCTCATCTCAAGCCCAGAACTCAGGCTTTTAGGGCAGAGAGCGAGAGACAGGCTTGCTTTACAAAAAGTGAAACTGAGGTCCAAGGAATAGGATTGCCTGCTGCCCGAAGTCACGTAGTCCCATTCACTCGTTCACCTTGTCATTCAGCAAACATTTGGAAGCACGTATGGTGGGCGTTAGGAGTGAAGTAGGGCCGGGCGCGGTGGCTCCCGCCTGTAATCCCAGCACTTTGTGGGGCCGAGGCAGGTGGATCACTTGAGGCCAGGAGTTCGAAATCAGCCTGGCCAACAAGATGAAACCCCATCTCTGCTAAAAATACAAAAACTTAGCCGATCGTGGTGGCGCGTACCTGTGATCCCAGCGACTGGGAAGGCTGAGGCAGGAGAATCGTTTGAACCCGGGAGGTGGAGGTTGCAGTGAGCTGAGATGGTGCCACTGCATGCGCTCCAGCCTGGGCGACAGAGTGAGACTCTGTCTCCAAAAAAAAAAAAAAAAAATTAATAGATGAGAAGTAGAAGCGAACTTAGACCTTCCCTGAAGGAGCTCGGCCAAGGAGTACCTGAAATGTCTCTGCATCTCTTTAAGGTCTGATAAAGGAACCAGGAGTGAGCACTAATCACTTCCCTTTCCTGCCTCAGAGCTTTCATGTGTTTGCTGTTCCCCACCTGAAATGCCAAGTACCAATGGTATTTATTTATTTATAGAAATGGGGTCTCCCTATGTTGCCCAGGCTGGTCTCAAACTCCTGGCCTCAAGCTATCCTCTCGTCTCAGCCTCCCAAAGTGTTGGGATTACAGGCATGAACCACTGTCCCCAGCCCTGATTATCTTTAAAACCTCTTTCCTCATCTTATTTGAGCTTCCTGCTTCATGTGTCCCCACACCCTTGGTTTTCCTGTACCTCCATAGCTGCTCTGCCAAACTTGTGTTTATCTGGGCTCAGGCCAAATGCCCTTCCATTTGCAGTGGGCACTGCCACAGGAAATCTGATGCCCTTCCGGGCTTCACAAACCATCCACATGCTCTGCTGCCTGCTAGAGACATCCATCCCAGTCAGATGCCCAGCCCTGACCTTTCCCAAAGCCCCAGCTGGACACAGGGAAGCATCTCAAATTTTCCGTGGGCCAAAACAGAGTGCTTTATTAGTGCCCTAACCTGCTCATCTACATTCTTGTGATTGTCTGTAAACAGTCCCTCTATCCACCCAGCTGCTCAGGTGAAAATCTCAAATCCTCCTCCAGTCCTTCCTCCCCGAACCTCTCATGCAGCCCTCTGCCTTCTAGGACACTGAGCACCCCTCACTTCCAGCACCAGCTGGGGTGCTGTCTCAGTCACTGCCACCCACTTGGCATGAAGTGTGACCTCTCTCCCACTGTGGTGGCTTACGCCTGTGGTCACAGCACTTTGGGAGGCTGAGGTGGGCAGATCGCTTGAGGCCAGGAGACTGGGACCAGCCTGGTCAATATGGTGAAACTAAAATACAACGATTAGCCAGGCATGGTAATGCGTGCCTATGGTCCCAGCTCCCCTACCCAGGAGGCTGAGGCAGAAAAATTGCTTGAACCTGGGAGGCAGAGGTGGCAGTGAGCCACCATCACAGCACTGCATTCCAGGCTGGGCAACAGAGTGAGACTCTGTTGCAAATTTAAAGAAAAAAAAAAACGAAGAAGAAGAAGTAGGAGAAGTGTGACCTCTCTAAGGCAAGGCAGTGTCCCACTCTGATTCACTTCCATGTGCAAAACAGGACCTGCACCCTGAATGCACTCACTCAGGGAGGCTGCTGGGATGGGCGGATGCACAGTTAAGGTCTTCATGGTGGCTGGGGCTGACCCCATCCCCATCGCTCTTCCCACACACACCTGCACACTCATCACTCCGATGCTCGCACCCGTCACAGAAAGCCTGGCCCCTAATCTGATTTGCCTAAAAATATCCCCAGATGAACAACACAGGCTTCCCTACCTCTCCCCTGCTAGGGCCCCACCGTGTTCTGGGATGTACTCAGGGATCAGGAGAACAAAACCTCAGGGAGTGAAAGGACATTCCAGGGTGCAGGCCTCTGCATCCCCCTCCATGCCCTCACCTCTGCCTGACACACCCTCACCCCTGTACCTGGCCAACTCCTACCAGCCCTTAAAGTCTCACCAAGTTCAGTGGTGGCAGCCACACCCTTAAGTGACGGACCCCGCAATGACCTATGCCGTTGCATAGTCTTCCTGACCTTGGGTATGAGCAAAACCGGTGACTGGCTTCTAACCCATAGAGCCTGGCAAAAGCAATGGTATGTCACTGTCACAGTGCATCACCTTCGCACACTAGAGAGAAAAGTTCCACCTGCAGGCGCTCCAGGAGGGAGATGCTCTGCTGAGAAAGGACCTTTGTAGGAGCCCCGTAGGAAAGGAAGCAAAAAGCTGGGCCCTTGCCAAGCGGGTCCAAGCAAATGAATTCTGCCAATAACCTCGGCGGACCTGGAAATGGATTCTGCCCTGGTGGAGCCTCAGATGAGGATGCAGCCCAGCTGCTTAGAGTGAGATCCCAAGCACAGGACCCGCTAAAATGTGCTCAACTCCTAGCTTGCTAAAATTAGCTTAAAGGTGTGTGTTGTTTTAAGCTTCTAGGTGTCCTCCCCATCACACACATTCTTCCTTCTGGCATTCATCACAATTCTACTTATTGATTTAAAATCTCCCTCTTGACTGGGTGCAGTGGCTCAGGAATTCCAGACCAGCCTGGCCAACATGGTGAAACCCCATCTCAACTAAAAATACAAAAATTAGCTAGACGTGGTGGTGCAATCCTGTAATTTTAGCTACTCTGAAGGCTGAGGCAGGAGAATTGCTTGAATCCAGGAGGCAGAGGTTGCAGTGAGCCGAGATGACACCATTGCACTCCAGCCTGAGTGACAAGAACAAAACTCTGTCTCAAAAAAAAAAAAAAAAAAAAAATTGTCTCTTGCCACTAGCATGAAAGTCCCATGAGAAGAAAAATGGGAACTCTTGCTCATAACTGTCCCAAATGCCCAGCGTGGTATAGTCTAGGGAAGGTAGTCGATGGTGGAGGCTGCTGGTTAGAGGGCCCAACTGGCCCTCCCAACTGCCTTCTTCCTGGTCACATTCCATTATAGAGAACAGAATAGTTTCTTGCCTTTCCAGAGTCCCTCTTAGTGGGGATTGGCCAAGTGACATTGTCCTGCCCCGGGAGACATAAGTGGAAGTTGGCTGAAAGGTTTCTAGCCGTGGTGTGCTGGGACGATTTGAACCAAGACATGACAGCTGACCGTCCATTGTTCGGGAATTCTGCAAGTTGGTTGTTCAATACATTCAGTACTTCAAAATGTTAAATAATATAAACTCGCAAATTAAAAAATGCATTAGACCAGATGCAGTGGCCCACATCTAACACATTGGAAGCCTGAGACAGGAAGATCACTTGAGCCCAGGAGTTCAAGACCAGCTTAGGCAAAAAAGGAAGACCCTGTTTCTACAAAAAATTTGAAAATTAGCTACACATGGTGGTGTGTGCATGCAATCCTAGCCACTCAGGAGGCTGAGGTAGGAGGATCGCTTGAGCCATCTGTTCAAGGCCCCAATGAGCTATGATAGTGCCACTGCACTCCAGCCTGGGTGACAGAGCCAGACCCTGGCTCAGAAATAAACATATTTCATATATTAATAAATTTATAATAAATGTATACATATACACATTTATTTATTATAATTATATACTTAGACATAAATATATATTTCTTGTTTTATTTATGTATTTATTTATTTTGAGATGGATTTTAACCCTTGTCACCCAGGCTGGAGTGGAATGATACAATCTGGGCTCACCGAAACCTCCACCTCCCGGATTCAAGTGATTTTCCTGCTTCAGTCTCCTGAGTAGCTGGAATGACAGACACGCACCACCACGCCTGGCTAATTTTTGTATCTTTAGTAGAGATGGGATTTCTCCATGTTTGTCAGGCTAGTCTCGAACTCCTGACCTCAGGTGATCTGCCCACCGTGGCCTCCCAAATTGCTGGGATTACAGGTGTAAGCCACTGTGCCCAGCCTATATGATATGTTTATATATTATAATTATGTATATTAATTTTATATAATCATATATAAATATAAATATAAAAATTTTCCTTGCCTTCCCTTGTTTCTACCTACAGTCAGTCCCATGACTTCAAATACTATCTACATATAATAATTTTAAATGTATATTATATATATATATATATTTTGTTGTTGTTGTTGAGACGGAGTCTCGCCCTGTCGCCAGGCTGGAGTGCAATGGCGTAGTCTCTGCTCACTGCAACCTCTGACTCCCGGGTTCAAGCGATTCTCCTGCCTCAGCCTCCCAAGTAGCTGGGCTAATAAGCGCCCACCACCACGACCAGCTAAGTTTTGTATTTTTCGTAGAGACAGGGTTTTGGCATGTTGGTTAGGTTGGTTTCGAACTCCTGACCTTAACTGATCGCCCACCTCGGCCTCCTAAAGCGCTGGGAATACAGGCGTGAGCCACCTTGGCCAAAATATTTTTCTGTTTCCAAACATTTTACATGAGAGGAAAGCGGAGAATAAATCATCTGTCATTCTACTGTAAAAAAAACTTTGTGCCTCTCTTCTTTCCATCTTTCCTAAGTGTACATATTACCAAAATATCTTTAAGTTGAGGTCCCCTTGTGAAAACATTACAGAATGTTGTGTCCTCAGCCACCCTCCTGTCTTTTCCTAGTCCTGGTATTTTAGAACGATTTGGGGATGACCCAGGATACCCACTGTGGCCATGTCTATTGGAGGGTCTAGTGAGTATCAGCCCCGGGGTCATCTCATCGCCAAGGACAGCCTGAGGTAGGGGGTAGAGTCTCTCAGGGGAGCAGTTGGATGCTCTTGGCCTTAGAGGAATCTCCTGGTATAGTTTCATCTAAAATGGTGACCCCTTAGGGTTATTAAACTTTTAGGACATTAAAATGAATGGACAATACAACATAATGCCATTAAAGCTGGGTCATTAAAACTGTTCCTCCAGCCGAGGAGTTTTTATTCCTCGGAGACACATTGATGGTCTGCCAATGGGATGCTGATTTTTTTTTTTTTTTTTTTTTTTTTTTTTTTTTTTTTTTTTTGGAGACGGAGTCTCTCTCTGTCGCCCAGGCTGGAATGCAGTGGCCGGATCTCAGCTCACTGCAAGCTCCGCCTCCCGGGTTTATGCCATTCTCCTGCCTCAGCCTCCCGAGTAGCTGGGACTACAGGCGCCCGCCACCTCGCCCAGCTAGTTTTTTGTATTTTTTAGTAGAGACGGGGTTTCACCGTGTTAGCCAGGATGGTCTCGATCTCCTGACCTCGTGATCCGCCCGTCTCGGCCTCCCAAAGTGCTGGGATTACAGGCTTGAGCCACCGCGCCCGGCCTGGGATGCTGATATTGAGAGGAAAAGGCAGAAATGATTTCTGCTCTCTAGATTGTCTCAGGTTTGTGAAGAGAGAAAAACTGTCCCAAAGGACAAGGAAAACCCACCCCAGAGAGGATATGCAAGAACCTGAATATGAAAATGCACTGAAGGCGCACAGGAGGACAAAGAGCAGTGCCAGTGCCTCCTAGGTGGTCACTGAGGACTTTACTGAACAGGATGGGTGTCCCGAGGGATAGAATGGCCTGCCGTGACACTTAGAAAGGTCTGTGTTGGAGTCAGCGCTGCCTCTCCCTGAGTTTGTTACCTTGAAAAGGCTTGTCCGCTTATTTGAGTTTCAGTTTTTCATTGACTGTAAGATACATGTTGTCAGTACAGCTTGAAAGATAAAAATACTATTTCCAAAGAGGCAAGATAAAATGATGCATTTTATATGCTAAAAATTTGTATTTCTTTCTTCCCCAGAGTGAGTGTAGTAAGTTTCAAAGGTCTGTTCTTTTCAAGGGTAATTTCAAATGGAATTTTAAGACTTAGCTTTGTCAATGTTACTGGTGAAATAAAAGTGTGTTAGATAAATTGATGATTTACAAAGATTCACCAAAATGTCAGTTCCCCTCTTGTAGTACGGTGAAGAATTTATGACAGTGGACACATCTGTATCCTCTTATCTGGATATCAGAGGGTTTTTTTTTTGGTTTTCTTTTTTTTTTTTTTGTCCTTTTGGAGACACTG
This sequence comes from Macaca nemestrina, assembly GCF_043159975.1. NCBI lineage: Eukaryota > Metazoa > Chordata > Mammalia > Primates > Cercopithecidae > Macaca > Macaca nemestrina. The sequence continues at coordinate 130,612,622 of NC_092128.1, forward strand.
TCTTGCTCTGTAGCCTGGCTGGAGTGCAGTGGCGCCATCTCTGCTTACTGCAACCTCTGCCTCCCGGGTTCAAGTGATTCTCCTGTGTCAGCCTCCCGAGTTACTGGGATTATAGGCACCCACCACCACACCCAGCTAATTTTTGTATTTTTAGTAAACACGGTGTTTTAGGCCTGGCACAGTGGCTCATGCCTGTAATCCCAGCCCTTTGGGAGGCCAAGGTGGGCGGATCACGAGGTCAGGAGTTCCAGAGCAGCCTGGTCAACATGGTGAAAAACTGTCTTTACCACAAATACAAAAAAATTAGCCGAGCCTGGTGGCAGGCACCTGTCATCCCAGATACTTGGGAGACTGAGGCAAGAGAATTGCTTGAACCCAGGAGATGAAGTTTGCAGTGAGCCAAGATCTTGCCATTGCACCCCAGCCCAAGCGACAATGCAAGACTCCGTCTCAAAAAAACAAACAAACAACAGCAAAAAGGCGGAGTTTTGCCATGTTGGCCAGGCTGGTCTCAACCTCCTGACCTCAGGTGATCACCCGTCTCAGCCTCCCAAGGTGGTGGGATTACAGGCCTGAGCCAGTACACCCGGCCCACTCTATTTTCTTTTTATTCCCTAAATTTTAATATGTTTGAGTTTGTCTGTTCCTTTATCACTGTTTTCTTACATAAAAGAAATTCTGCCTAATCCTCCATAAAAAAATCTTCCTGTGACTTCTGAAAATGTTCTGGTTTTATCTTTCATATTTGAATATATAAGTTGATTATGGATCATGGAATAGAGAAGAATGCAATGTATTTTCCCAAGTAGATGCCAGCCTGGTTTGCCTCATATTTTAAAGTGCATGTGATTTCTTTTTCTATTCTACAGTGCCTACTCTATCATTCGTCAACTTTCCATATAAATGCTGGGTCATTAAGACTTTTTTTTCCCCTTGGTCTGTTTGCTCATCTCTCTGCTAATACTGTGCTGTTCTGAGTATTTTCATTTGAAAATCTTAGAAGTATGTTAGACAAGCCATCACTCTTTTTTTAGATGACTAAAAATCATTAGACATTTGCCATTTTTACTACGTATGAAAAAGTAGTTTTTCTTGCCTAAAAAAAAACCTGATTTGGGAATTTATGTGATTTCATAGGAATAACATCTAGAAGTGGTGACTTTAATATCATTTTTAAAAAATGTATCATATTTCCTCTTATTCCTTGTTGCCTTGACATTGTGCAATAGAAATTTTTAAAATTATTGTATTAGTATTGTTAAATGTCAATTATTGGTTTTATTTACTACTCAATTGAATTTAGTAAGCCTACTCTGTCTTGGTGTAGTCACATGGAGTGGGCTCAACTCCCCAGTTAACAAGTGACAGCACGTGTAAAATATTGTCTACCAGGGAAACTCATTGAACACTTAGTGTTCAGACTGTGTTTTGGTGTCTGGTTCCCTAAGCACCACTGCAGTGACACAAAATAATAGACTTTTAGCAGAAAAAGTTTTGGCAAATATATTGCATAAGCCATTTAGATGCAGTGGGTCATTCTTATTACTTGGGTTGGTGGAATCCTTTTCAAAATGTAAGTTACTAATACAAACAAAGATGGAAATTTGAGAGCAGGCGTTTTTAAGAATAAGTAGTCTCAGGACTGATAATATTAACTCCCTTATGCACATCAGGTAGGACTTTATTATGGCAGATATTAGAAATGTACAAAGTGAAGTTAAAAGGTAACTCCTAGCAGCACATCTTACTCCCTGGATTCTCTAATGAGATGGGTGTTTCTACTTTGCTGTTGCCTTTTTGAATAGTTCAATTCTAGCATTAGAACTGCTGTGTGGGAGGGAGTATGTGTGAACAGAGTAAGAGTGGTGACAATTAAGTCATAGAATAAATGCTTGGAAATTTTAGAATCATGTAAACAGCTTATGGATTGAGTATAGATTCCCAGTACTCTCAGTCTCACCCATCCTTCTATCCACATGTGTGGAATGTTCTAGGACTCCGTGGCTTTTGAGGATGTGGCTGTGAACTTTACCCAGCAGGAATGGATTTTGCTAGATTCTTCTCAGAAGAATCTCTACAGAGAAGTGATGCAGGAAACCTGCAGGAACCTGGCTTCTGTAGGTGAGAATGACAACACATTTCACTTAATTACAGAAGTATTTCCCTATCATCAGTGCTATTTGTGATTTGGAATGGGGCAAGGGAATGATTTGGTGAAGAAATCAGGCATGGGCACTGTGTACAATGAACATGAAATCTAGTAATGTTTCTGTAGTTTGTAATAATTCATGATAATTTTGTGGGTCTGCATTTTAGGCAACAAATGGAAAGACCAGAATATTGAAGATCACTTCGAAAAACCTGGGAAAGATATAAGATAATTTGCACTGAGAAGAGGAAATAAAGTCCTCTGAAGGAATCTTAGCTTGTCATGAACTTAAAAACAAGCAATCAAAACAAATGAGAGTCACTTGAAATTTTTTTTTTTAAGAAAAATTTCACCCAAAATGTAATGTACTTCAGTGTAGCAGTCAGTGTTTGGAAAACAACTTACTTGAAAATAGCACTACAAAATTGTGTATATGAATGTTACTAATTTGGTCATAGCCATGCAGGTGGTAGCTGTGTTTTCAGTAGTAACCCATTTACTTTCAAATAATTCAATCATGGCACACACACAAAAAAAAATTAATAATAATAATGCATTTTCCTTGGTATTGGTAACAGTGTAAGGCCAAGACCTATTGATAAATAGAAAGTTATTAAACTAACCAATTAATATGTGCTTGTCATTTTTTTACAGCAAACATGTGGTTCTGTACCACATGTGTGTGAAAGCAAAGAAGGTAGACAGTATGGACAAGTTGTCAGCCAAATTCCAAATCTTGATCTGAATGAGAACATTTCTACTGGATTAAAACAATGTGAAAGCAGTGTTTGTGGAAAAGTCTTTGTACATCATTCCCTCCTTAATAGGCACATCCTGGCTCACTCAGGATACAAACCATATGGAGAGAAGCAATATAAATGTGAACAATGTGGGAAACTCTTTGTTTCTGTTCCAGGTGTTAGAAGACACATGATAATGCACAGTGGAAATCCAGTTATAAATGTACGATATGTGGGAAAGGGTTTATTTTCTCAATTTATTTGAAAGACATCAGAGAACTCACAGAGGAGAAAAACCCTATAAATGTAAACAGTGTGGTAAAGCGTTCACTGTTTCCGGTTGTTGTGTAATACATGAACGAACTCACACTGGAGAGAAACCCTAGGAATGTAAGGAATGTGGGAAAACATTTAGATTTTCTTGTTGTTATTTTAAGATGCGTGAAAGGACTCCCACTGGAGAAAGACCCTATACATGTACCAAATGTGATAAAGCCTTCAGCTGTTCCACTTCCCTTCGTGACCACGGAAGCATTCATACTGGAGAGAGACCCTATGAATGTAAACAATGTGGCAAAGCCTTTAGTCATTTGAGTTCCCTTTGTAACCATAGAAGTACTCATACTGGAGAGAAAGCCTATGAATGTAAACAATGTGACCAAGCCTTCAGTCATCTCAGTTCCCTTCACCTCCACGAAAGAATTCATACTGGAGAAAAACCCTGTGAATGTAAGAGATGAGGTAAAGGCTACATTCGTTCCAGTCACATTACTCGCCATGAAAGAAGTCATGATATAGAGGCTGGGTGTAGTGACTCAGCATATAATTCCAGCACTTTGGGAGGCCAAGGTGTGTGTATTGCTTGAGCCCAGGAGTTCATAACCAGCCCGGATTAAAACAATGTGAAACAACCTGGGCAACATGGTGAAACCCTGTCTCTAGAAAAAATAAAATAATGTCAGGCACGTTGGCTCATGCCAGCTACACGGGAGGCTGAGGCAGGAGAAGGGTGTGGATCTGGGAGGCGGAGCTTGCAGTGAGCCGAGATCGCACCACTGCACACCAGCCTGGGCGACAGAGCGAGACTCCGTCTCAAAACAACAACAACAACAACAACAACAAAACAAAAAAAAACAAATAAAACTGGGCATGGTGGCACATTTCAGTTGTCTTAGTTCTTTTTCAAGGACATAAAGAGCCAGGGGGGGTTGGGGGAAAGCCCTGTGCATGCAGATCACGAGGTCAAGAGATCGAGACCATCCTGGCCAACATGGTGAAACCCCGTCTCTATTAAAAATACAAAGATTAGCTGGGTGTGGTAGCATATGGTTGTAATCCCAGCTACTCAGGAGGCTGAGGCAGGACAATCGCTTGAACCCAGGAGGCGGAGATTGCAGGGAGCCGAGATTGCGCCACTGCGCTGCAGCCTGATGACAGAGTGATACTTCATCTCAAAATTAAAGAAAATAAATAAATAAATAAAGCCCCTTGAATGTAAGAAATGTGGTAAAACATTTACTCTTTCTCATTCCCTCATAAACATGAAAAGGCTCACACTGCACAGAAACCTTAAGAATGTAGGAAATGTGGTCAAGCCTTCAGATTTTCCTGTTTTTGAAGATTTGGGAGGACTCAGAGTGGAGAAAAGCCTTTTGAATCTAAATTTGTGGTAACGCCTTCAGTTGTGTTAGCTCCATTTGAAGACATCAGCTGATTCCTGAGAAAAACGCTATGAATGTCCAGAATGTGGGAATGTTTCATTTCTCTCATACCCACTCAGGGACATATGAAAATGCACACTGTAGCTGGCTGGACCTTGTAAATACAAGAACGTACACAGGATTAAAACTCTAATAGTTTAGAAACTGCAAGAATATTTTCAGTTTGCACATTTACTTGAAAAGTCACGTGAAAACTCCCATGGGAAAGAAGTTCTATAAGTGAAGCTTTTCTAGTTTGGAAAGCCTGATGTAAATTAATTATGGTGCAGTGCTTGAAAAAAATGTAGGAAATGTTACACAAGTTACAAGTATTTTGTTTTTATCAGTGGCTCATTCTTAAAGAGTCTTGAGTATGCATTTCACCTTGTTTTGCAGGGAAAGCTTGAGGTGAGAGTTCTGTAAATGCTCTTTAAGCAGTAGTACTTGAGTTTCATAGATAATGATATTAAGTTTGTTGGTAGAATTTTTGTCTATTCATTTGATAATGTGCTGGATTCATGGTTGAATTTTAATGTTTTTCTAATATGAAGGTATGTTTAACTTTTTTTATTTCATTATTATCTTTTCTTTTAGATGGAGTCTCACTCTGTTGCCCAGGCTGTAGTGCAATGGTGCAGTCTCGGCTCACTTAGGTGCCTCAGTTAGTTGTTATACTCCGTTCAAGAGAACTAGTAGATGGCTCACAAGAACACTGTTGCTACTGTCTGTGCTTCTGTCACAACAAATATCCTGATCCTTCAGTTTTAAGGGTGCAGGGCCATTTTCCTCCCTTTCTTACTGGTAGTTCTCAAGATAACTGTATGATATGCTGGGAATGCAATATCCTGATAATCAGGTGACGTTGGTCAGAACAGCCCAGGCTCTGTTATAGTCACAGCTTGAAACAGAATGGCCTTTAACACTTGTGTCCAGCAAACTACATCGTGGGAGAAAACCCAAGGTGGGCTGCTTTCTGGGGTCCCTCAGTTGTAGTGCAAGTGAAGTGTTTATGTCAAAATTCCATCCATCTGCTCTGGGTAGCCTTCCTGATCTTGTGGTAGTGGTTCTTATTGAATCCTAGACTTCTGTTGTCCTTTGTCTGCTATTTGTAAGTAATAAATTCACTTCATGGAATTTATGTATGAATGTGTTTGGTCTCATTGTACTCAGAAAAGTTGGTAGCCATTGCACAGTGAACCCGCTTCATAATTGGTGAAAACACCTATGCCACCCTTGTGCCACAGCAAGGAGGTTAATTCAGCCAAACATAAACTTCATGTTTGTAAAACCCTGTAGCACAATTATTACCATGCGGGAGGCCTTTAACAGTCGTGATGCTGATTTGAAGAACACTGAAGTAAGAAATTTACACAAATAGGTTGGGTATACGGGAGTCCCCCCTAACTTAAAGCAATCCTTGCTCCCCTCTGCCTAAAAAGAGTGGAGAGGCCAGGCACGGTGGCTCAGGACTGTATTCCGGGTACTCTGGGAGGCCAAGTTGGGCAGATCACAAGATCAGGGGTTCAAGACCAGCCTGACCAACATGGGAAAGCCACATCTCTACTAAAATACAAAAATTAGCTGAGCATGGTGGTGGGCACCTGTAATCCCAGCTACTTGGGAGGCTGAGGCAGGAGAATTGCTTGAACCTGGGAGGCAAAGGTTCAAGTGAGTCAAGACCATGCCACTGCACTCTAGCCTGGGTGACAGGGCAAGACTCCATCTCAGGGAGAAAAAAAAAAGAAAGAAAAAAAAGTGGATAAGAACTGAAACAGGTTTAAAATTTTACCTAATTGGAAATGCAAAGTTTACAAAAATAATATTTCAAATAAAATGCTAAATGAGTGCTCATTGAATTTTATGCCTCCACAAAATAGGTTGTGAATTAACTTCCACATCTGTTAAAAGCCAACACAGTTGGGCAGCCTCCGTGTCTGAAATTCACATGTGGCTCAAATAAGAATTATACCTGGGGATACTCCAAAGTTTAAATATGGTATCCCCTGTGATATTATGAGGATTTACTGTACATAAAACAGGTTGTCTTCCCTTAAATCTGAAAATCATATTATCTTGCCTAAATTCTCCAAAACGCATCACTCTGCAGTATCCTATGGTGGACATAGGTTTCCTGACCAATGAGCACTAAAAGTCAGTGTGTGCGACTCACCTATGTTCTTATCAAAATGGAAATCCCCGAATCCCACCAGTTAGAATAACATGTCAGAATGTCAGATTTTTGGAATCTATAGGTTTTCTGTAAGGTTATTAGGTATCGATTCCATTTTTAAAATAGTTATCAATATATTTAGATTACCTATTTCTCCTTTGTTTTAATATTAATAGATTATGTCTTTTAATTCATCCAGTTGGTCTAAGTTACCAAGTTTGTGAGTTATGGAGATTGTAATATTCTTTATGATTTTATCATCCATGGGCTCTCTAATATAAAGGCCTCTTTTAATTCTTCTATTATTAGGTTGGTGCCAAAGTAATTGTGGTTTTGGACCGTGAATTTTAAATTTTTATAATTAGGCTGCAACACATCTTTATTAATCAAAATAGAACCCATTACAATGGACTGGGCACAGTGGCTCACGCCTGTAATCCCAGCACTTTGGGAGGCTGAGGCAGGTGAATCAGGAGGTCAGGAGTTTGAGACCAGCCTGACCAACGTGGTGAAATCCCGTCTCTACTAAAAACACAAAAAGTAGCCAGGTGTAGTAGCATGTGCCTGTAATCCCAGCTACTCAAGAGGCTGAGGCAGGAGAATCTCTTGATCCCAGGTGGCAGAGGTGGCAGTGAGCCGAGATTGCACCTTTGCACTCTGGCCTGGGCGACAGAGTGAGACTCGGTCTTAAAAAAAAAAAAAAAAAAAAAAAAGAGAGAGAAACCATTACATTGAACACATTTTTGTCAATGAGAAATAAATTTATTTATTTCATGCTTTCAGGGTTCGATAAACTCTTGGAAAGCATTTTCTGCATCCTGTTGGTTGTGTAAGTGTTTTCCCTGCAACAAGTTGTCAAGATGCTTGAAGAAGTGGTAGTTGGTTGGCGAGAGGTCAGATGAATATGGCAGATGAGATAAAACTTCATAGCCCAGTTTATTCAACTTTTGAAGCCCTGGTTGTATGGCTTGTGGTCATGCGTTGTGGAGAACTGGGCCCTTCATGTTGACCAGTGCCAGCTCCAGGTGCTGCAGTTTTCCATGCATCTCATCGATTAACTTGGCATACTTCTCAGATGTAATGATTTCACCAGATTCATAAAGTGTAGTGGATCAGAAGACCGGCAGCTGACCACCATACAGTGACCATGACCTTTTTTTGGTACAAGTTTGACTTTGGGAAGCGGTTTGGAGCTTCTTCTCAGTCCAACCAGTGAGCTGGCTGTTGTATGAAATCCACTTTTCATGGCATGTCACAATCTGAACAAGAAATGGTTCAATGTTGTTTCATAGAACAAGAGAAGATGACACTTCAAAAGGATGATTTTAAAAGTATTTGTTCCGCTCATGAGGCACTCACTTATCAAGATTTTTCAGCTTTCCAATTGGCTTCAAATGCTGGATGACCATAGAATGGTCGACATTCATTTCTTCGCCAACTTCTCGTGTATCTGTAAGAGGATTGAATTCAGTGGTTGCTCTCAATTGGTCGTTATCAACTTCTAGCCCAGAGTCTGGGGCTGAGGCTGCCATGACCACCCTGTTCTCTTCCTTCTGGGGTCCCCAGGAAGCTCCCAGGACTGAATGATCCCCACAACATACAGTGGCCAGGATGGGAGGGCTGGAGGTCAACTACCCCTCACCCCTGCCACCACAACCAAGAGGCCCCTATGGAGGTTGGCCCTGAGCTGTGTGTCCCTGTGGGATGCAGGCTCCCACGGAAACTTCAGGGGATGAGCATGGGTCCTCCTGGCTGACAGAGCCTGGTGGGCACTGGGTGTGTGGGGCCTGTGTAGGTAGGTTGGACAGCACTGAGTCTAGCCAGGGAGCCGGGGACTGGTGTGGCCAAAGTGGGCAACAATATGTTACCAGAACAAAACTACAGTGCAATCAGCCCAGCTGGGAGGGAGAAGGAGGCCTGCCTAGCAGGACCATCCACCCCTGTCCTGGCCCCAAGTCCATACGGCCTGCCTGTACTGGATATTGCCTGGTCCAGGAGGCCTGGGTATGAGGGTCTGGTGGTGTGTCCCTGGGTTCCAAGCCTTGGTGGTCCCTTGGGAGCTGAATATCCTCTGGGCAGGAGGAGGGCCCGTGGTCCACTGTTTCCATCGACCCCTGGGGGTGTGCCCCACCCCAGCTTCTCAGTGCACATGGGGACATGGACAGGGCTCCTCACCTGCTCTGTGGCTCCAGCCCTGAACAGCTCACTGGGTGACTCTGACAGCTTCCTCCCCAAAGCTTGGGTCTTCATCTGTTGGAATGGGGTGTCCCAGGCCCCCTGCAGGCAGGAACCCACCCCCAGTTCCTCTGGTGGGCCCTCCTGGGCTTTCTTACCTACTGGCTTGTGAGACACGGTTGGCCAAACTTGGTGTCCTATTTTTATGTTGGCCTTTTTCTTAGTGTGTGTTTTCTGTAACTACTGCTGTGTAGATCTTCTATTTGAGTTTTAGGTAGAGAATCTTGCCCACCCAGAGGGCCTCCACCCCAGAGAGCCTCCACTTATCCCCCCGCTGGGCTGGTCCTGCCTATGCTCCGCTTGGTGTGAATGTTAAGTGTGATCGATCCACACGGCTGCTTGACACTGCATCTCCTTCCTTCTTGTTGCTGAGGCCAGTTCTGTTCTCTCTTTCTCCACCTGAACTGCACTTGAAGCCAAGATGAAGGATGAGAAGTGGTTGCTACGAAGGACCCTCCTGCAGTGGATCTGCTGTGAGGAGGCTGTGCTGGCCCAGCCTGTCATTTCCTTCTCTAAGCTCATTCCAGAGGTTGGCAAGGGGCGGCCTGTCCCCGCCTGCTCTTGTCGCCCGTGAATAAGGAATGGATTTTACAGTTCCAAATGGTTGAACAAATAAAATACTAACAATTCATGACACTGAGGAGTTTCCATGTCCATAAGTAAAGTTTGATGGGGGTGCGGTCATGCCCATCTCTTCACAGGCCACCTGCAGAAGGCTGCTGTTGTGCAGCCATGGCAGAGTTGCATCCTTGAGGCAAAGATCAGTTGGCAAAGCGGAAAATACTGACTCCTGGCCCTTTAGGGAAACAGTTTCCAGTCCCTGGTATAAGGGCTGTGTGGCAGAACCCCAGGATTTTGGTCAGCTTGTTCCTCACTCAGAGCCTGCTGTGGCCTTCGCTAGTATGTCTGCAAAGTCTGCGTGCTATGGTGCCTCTCATGGGGCGTTGAGCTCTGTTGGTCTAGATTTCAGGGTGTCTGCCTCATGATCACCTGTCTCACCAACAGAGACCCTGTGGCCAGATTCAAACTAGCAGGAGCAGTTGGTCTTTGGCAGCAAGGATAGCTTAGTGCTGAGCTGCCACCCACCCTGAGGTGGTACCATGACACCCACTGTCTCGGTCAAGGTTGGGGCAGGGCTGGTGTCCTGAACTGCCCTGCGATGTGGATCGTAATAGCCAGCGGGGAGAGGGGGTTGCTATTACTCCCCATATCGTGGGGAGTGCCTCACCCCCTGAGATGTGGATCGTAATAGCCAATTACTCCCTTCTGCAATGTGTGTCCATTATTAGCAGTCTCTTTTGTTCAGGATATTACGAATAATTTCACAGGTTGTGTGTAAACAGCCTGCGATACGAGAACGAATACCATCCTCTGCACCTCCGGATATTAGGAACCACATCACACAATGGGTGTACACTTTTTGGGAGGTTTGGGATAATGTCGTCCTGTGTTTCCCTGAATATTCAGAGAAATATCACAGGGTGGCTATACACCCACTACTCTCTTGGCAGGAACATCATACTTTACCTACTGGAAATTAGGAGCAGTATCAGAGACTGGGTGTCAAGCCACTGTCATACTGGAAGTAATATCATGCTCTCCGCCACAAGTCATGAGGAACAATATCACAGCGGGGTGTGTATCTTCTCCGGTAGTGGGAGTAGTATCATCATCTCTTCCTTTAGATAACAGGAACAATATCACAGGGTGGGTGTACAATCTGTGTGTTTTTGGAAGCAATGTCATTCTCTCTTCTTCTAGGTTTTACGACTCATATCACAGGCGGGGTGTACACCCCTTGTTATATTGGATGGAATCTCATCCTCTTTCAACCTGTAACTTTAGAACAATATCCCATGAGGGGTATCCATCCCTTCAATATTGGTACTAATACCATCTTCTCCTTTCCTGGATATGAGAAACAGTATCACAGGAGGGTGTACACCCCTTGCAATGTTGGTAGTAATGTCACCTCTCCCCTGTGGTTATTAAGGACAAAATCCCAGGGTGGCTGTACGGTTCCTACTTTATTGGGAGTAATATCATCCACTCACCCCCTGGATATCAGGAACCATATCAGAGAAGAGGTGTCCACCCCCTTTGATATTGTCAGCCATATCATCTTCTTCCCGCCTGGATATTAGGAATGATACCCCGGGACTGGGGGCGGTGTACACCCACTGCGATATTGAAAGTAAAATCAGCCTCTTTCCCGCTAGATATTAGGAACTATATCACAGGTGTGTGTGCACCTTCTGGGATATTGGTAGTACTCTCAGCCTCCACCTCGCTGCATATTAGGAATAATATACGGGGGGCAGGGTGGTTACACGTCCTGCAATGTTGAGAGCAATATTCTCTTTCCCCTGTACATTAGGAACGACATAACAGGGGTCTGTATGCCTTCTGTGATATTGGGATTAATGTTATCCTCTCCCACACTGAATGGCAAAAACAATATCACAAAAGGGTGTACACCCCCTGCAATATGGCTAGTAACATCATCGTATCTACCTTTGGATACTAGAAACAACATCCCAGAGGGTGTGTACACTCCCCTGCGATATTGGGCATAATGTTATCCTCTCATCCCCTGGATATTAGGAACGATATCCCTGGTGGTGGGAGGTGGAGTACATTAAGAACAACATCATTGGGTGGGTGTACACCCCTTGCAATATTGGATGTAGTATCATCCTCTCTTCCCTAGGATATTAAGAACAATAACACAGGAGGGGTGTACAGCCCCAGCCCCTGCGTTATTGGGAGCAATAGCATGTTCTCCCCCTCTTGATATAAGGAACAGTATCCCAAGGTAGGTGTACATCCCCTGGGATATTGGGCGTAATGTCATCATCTCCCAAAGTGGATATTGAGCATAGTGTCACAGGGGGGTGTACGCCTTCTTTGATATTGGGAGTAATATCATCCTCTCCCCTCAGGATTGTAGGCAAAATATTGAAGGGGTTTTACAACTCGTGCGATATGGTCAGTATTATTATCCTCTCCCCACCTAGATGTTAGGAACTATATTACAGGCGGTTGTACACTTCTTGCGATATTGGGAGTCATATCATCCTTTCCCACTCAGGATATAAGGAAAAAGATGACCGAAGGGATGGACACCCACTGCGATAGTTTCAATAATGTCATCCTCTATTCCCTGGCTATTAGGAATAACATCATAGAGGGGTGTACACTTTCTTCGATATTGGGAGTAATATCATCCTCTCCCAGCTGGATATCAGGAACAAGTCTATTAATTATTAATATTAATAAATATAGTAAAAATTAACAGCAATCATCGATACTAATAATCACAATAAAGATAGTATAAATTAATACTGGTAAAAAATGTTAACGATTAGTATAATAATTAATCACAATATCACTATTAACAATAAAATAATGATATCAGCAATTAATGTTACTTAAATCAATACTAAGTGATGTTGGTAATAAAATAATAATTAATATTAAGAAGTACTAATATTGTTAAATGACATTAATATTACTAATTATTTTCAAGCATGCATAATCTTATATTTAAAATAATTATCCATAATTAATAATGGTATCCTATTAATTGTGTCATTGATAATTATTAAAATCAACATAGATGTTTAATAATTAATCATATTATTACTCCTGATACCGCAGGGGGTATACACCTACCTGTGATGTTGTTCCTAATATCCAAGGATGGAGAGCATGATTTTAGTTTTAATATCATAGTAGGTGTGCAATCACCCTGTGCCACTGATGCTAATATCTAGGGGGTAGAGTATGACATGACTCCCAACATAGCAATGAATGGAAAGCCACCCAGTGATATTGCTCTTAATATTCATGGAAGAAGGGTATGATATTACTCCCAATATCGCAGGGAGGTTACAGCTCTTCTGTGATATGGTTCCTAGTATTCAGAAGGGGAGAGGATGAAAATAATTCCAGTATCACAGGCTGTGTTCACCTGCCCTGTGATATTGTTATTTATATCCTGGAAGGGAGAGGATGATATTATTCCCCGTAGAGCAGGAGGCGTACACCCAGCCTGGGATATTGTTCCTAATATCCATGGAGAGGAGAGGCTGATATTACTCCCAATATGGCAGGGGGTGTACATCCACCCTGTGATATTCTTCTTAATATTCCAAGGCCGAGAGTTTGATATTACTCCCAGTATCGCAGACACTGTACACCCCCGTGTGATACTCTTCCTGATATCCAGAACGGGAGAAGATGGTTTTAATCCCCATATCGCAGGAGGTGAACACCCACTCTGTGATATCTTTCCTAATATGCAGGGGGAGAGAGGATAATATTATTCCCAATATTGCAGAAGATGTACACATGTCTCCCCATGATATTGTCCTTAATAATCCAAGGCACAGAAGATGATGTTACTCCCAATATCACAGAAAGTGTACACCCCCCAGTGATGTTGTTCCCATGATCCAGGAGGGGAGGGCATGATATTACTTTCAATATCACAGGGGGTGTACACACCCCCAGTGATACTGTTCCTAATTTCCACTGGGGAGAGGATGATACTACTCCCAATATCGCAGGGATTAAAAACATGGTGATGCACAGTGTCTGTAATACTAGGAGTAATATCAACCTCTCGGCCTTGAAATATAAAGAAGAATATCACAGGGTGGATGTACACCCCCTGCCACATTGGGAGTAATATCCTCTCCCTTCCAAGATATTAATAACAATGTCACAGGGCCGGTGAACACAGCCTGTGACACTGGAATTATTGTCATCCTCTCCCCCTCCGGATATTAGGAATCATAACACAGAAGAGCTGTACCCTCCCTGCGATATTGGGAGTAATATCATACGCATCTTCCATGAACATTAGGAGCTATTTCACCGGGTGGCTATCTATTCATTGCTATGTTGGGAGTCATGTCATACTCTACTACACTGGATATTAGGATCTGTGTCACAGGGTGAGTGTACACTTATTGCGATCACAGGTAGCTGTATACACACTGCAGTATTAGGAGAAATAATATGATTAATTATTAAACATCAATGACTGATTTTAACAATTATCGATGATACTAATAATAGGATACCATTATTAATTATGGATAATTATTTTAAATCTATGATTATGCATGTTTAAAATTAATTATTACTATTAATGTCATTTAGCAATGCTAGTAGTTCATAAAATAATCATTATTTTATAACCAACATCACTTAGTATTGACTTAAGTAACATTAATTGCTGATATCATTATTTAATTACTAATAGTGATATTGTATTAATTATTACTAATATTAACATTTTTAACCAGTTTTAATTTTTACTATCTTTATTGTGATTATTATTATCAATGATTACTATTAATTTCTATTGTATTTCATAATAATAATAATTAACAGACTTGTTCCTGATATCGAGCTGGGGGAGGACGATGTCAGGTGGGGAAGCTTCGTGCAGGTTCCCCATGACAGGGGGAAAAACAACGGAATCCAAATACTGGTCCTTACTTGGGAAGCCAAGAAGGTCACTGGGAGGATGAGAAGGTTGGTACATGAGAGAAGGTGCAGAGGTGGAAAGGGCACAAGAGTTCCATTTATTTATCACAAAACACAGAACAGGACTGGGCCAGAGACTGAATTCTGTCTGTCTCCTGGGGAAAACCGGGTGCATGGCCTGAACTTTTTCTCTTCTGCAGGCAACAAGACCCGCAGAGGAAGGCTCCCAAGACCTTTTCTTGGAAATCTTCGGAGAAGGCGCTGCCAAATCGAAAAGCATCCACGGAATCTTGGATTTATCTGAGGGTGAGTGTCACCCTGGGTCCCTGTTCTTTGCTCCACTAGGTCACTCTGGTTGATTTACTTTCAGGTTCCCGTGTGTGTGAGGGGATCGGGGAACCCCTCTTCCCTGCCTTCTTGGGGTCAGGGACTCCACGATCCTTCCAGGTCCATTTGATTCCAGGTGAAGGCATCTGAAGATGCCGCATTTCCTGTTGCTTTCTTTCTGTGCAATGATGGCAAGCCTGCCAACAACATCTTCCTAGTGGCGTGAGGAAATTAGTCCCTCAGAGGCCCCAAACATGGAGGAGACTCACCCCAGGAACATGCATGTTTTCAGAAAAGACGTCCTGGGAACCCTTGAGCCACCAACCTGCCTTCAGAAGGGCATTAGTCCGTCCCACTTCATGGAAGGCTGAGTGGAGGCGCTTTGATCCAGTGAATGCCAAAGATACAGTCTTTAGAAAAATGGTGTTCTTAGATCATACCTGGAGAGTGCATTTTCCTGGGTCTTGTCCCGATCAGCACTCACGTTGAGGATCTGTCCCTATTTCCAAGGACCGCCTGTCCATACCGTATTAAGAATTTCCTGCTGTGTGCACCTTGTCTTTGGATGTGGTTGATTTCCATGTTGGCTCCATGCCGAGGAACTTCTAACGTGTGTGATCTCCTTTCTTTCAGGTTGTAAGCAGGCCAATGCCGGTCAACACAGCCAATAAGAGGCCACACGTGCACCCTGCCCTCACTGATGGCTCAACTACCAAAATGTCTGACACCGTATCCGTCTTGGCTTCACTATCTCCTCTCAGAAAAGCCAGTCTGAGCTCCTCGTCAAGTCTCCAACCAAAGGCACGACAGACAGGGGCTGTGGCCGACATCCCTCAGCCTGGAGTCAGGCAGCAGGGCCCAGAGCCTCTCGTCGTGGTGAAGCCGACACACAGCAGGCCTCAGGGTGGCTGTCGAGAAGTTCCCCAGGCTGCCTCCAAGCCCCATGGCCTGATCCGGGTCATCAGCCCCCAGGCACAAGACAAACGTCCTGCGGTGACCTCACAGCCCTGTCCACCAGCCGACACACAGCCTGGGCCTTGGCTCCAATCTCAGTTTCAGGCCAGGAGCCAAGAGACCTGCCCAGGCTCCGACTCAGGCTTGCCTGAACTTCCCCAAGAAACCGAGAATGGGTCCCTTCCAGGTGCCCGAAAATGCCATCCAGCGAGGTGAGCTGGGGGCCCTGGAGACTCTCCAACCTCCGCCAGCTGCAACCGAACTCAGACCAAGTCCGTCGCCCCAGATGAGCAGGGGGACAACCGCCCAGGTGCCCAGCAGCGAGCGGCAGCCTCTGCACAGCAGACCTTGCCTGCCTACTGCCCAGGCCTGCACCATGTCCCATCACCCAGCGGCCAGCCACGATGGGGCCCAGCCTCTCAGAATGCTCTTCCGGAGACTAGAAAACGGATGGTGTAGCTCAAGCCGCCTGACAGCTCCCTCGTTTCCCTCTCCTGAGAAGCCGGGAGCCTTCCTCGCTCACAGCCCTCATGTCTCAGAGAAGTCTGAGGCTCCCTGTGTTCCCGTCCCACTGAGTGTCCTCTATGAGGACCTTCAGGTTTCCTCCTCCTCAGAGGACAGCGATTCTGACCTGGAGTGAGACTACAGGAGGCCGGGGCTCCATTGCATCCAGCTCCCGTGACTTGGAGGAGTATGTGGGACTGAGGCGCACAGAGCAGAGAGCAGACTGTGTGTGGTGACTCCCAAGCTCCCCAGCTGTGGTGCTTCTGTGGATGTTGGAGCCCAGGTCAGGCAGGGACCAGATGCAGAGACTCTGCCTCATCGAATTCTGGTGAGGGACATCGTAGTTTGCAGGGCTCTCCGGAAACCCGCCACCAGAAGCTTCTGTGCCAATGATTCGTTGCCTCAGAAACTGGGTGACGGCGACGCGCGGGAGTCAGACTTCAGCTGTGATGTCAGTAGGAAACTGGGGAATTACTGTGTGTTTGCTCTCCAGATGACTGAATCAGGGAACAGTTAGGGAACCCTGAGAGATGCAGGCCTTCAGCTGTGCCCCGCCCTGACAGCAGTGTTTTGGACGCTGTGAAGCGTTCTGCGCAAAGCGTTCTTCAGGTGTTTCCTCATCCTGGAAAATTGGGCTCTGGAATGCCGTTGGAAATAGGTGTGTTTAATTTGTTTTGAAGTGAATAAAATTCTCAAAAAGGTGACGTATTCCCTTTTGACTTCCATTCCGTGTTTGTGTGTAACTGATTTTCCAAGGGCTTGAAAATGTCTTGACTTGTCAGTAATCCAAGTCATTATGTCTCTGAAACAGAGTTGATTGAGGGGACCGCAGGTCTTCGCAGGACCTGTGACTTCTTAAACATCCACAGGGGCAAGAGAACCTCAGCCCCACTCTACCAACACGCACCTAGTCAAATTCCTCCAAGTGAATCTCACGCACGCTAACACATGGGGAGCGTTGCTTGCACCACGAGTCCCCATCTGGTTCACCGCGATGCCTCGTGTGGGGCTTCACACGTATGTGTTGCACCGCAGTCCATTTCACAGTGGTAGAATAAATGTATTGGCTTTCTGTCGGTTTGTTGGCGGCAAAAACCTGTGATGTTGTTGGTTTTTGGTGGGAGAGTTTCACTCTGGAAAAGAAAATACTCTGAAGATGGAGGTTGTCCTAGATTGTATTTCAAGGTGAATCTACTTGATGCCAGTGAAGCATATTTTGGCATATAATACATATGGTTATATTATATTTTGTCTATATTACCTCATTTTAGAAAACCATTTTGTGAAAAATATCAGAGTTAGATATGCCAGTGTTAAATTTCTGATCACGTGTCCAGAAGCACTGTAAAATGCAGCCTAGAATGCAAAATTCCCAGCCACTTCTTTGTTGAACTCTGCAGAGCGGCATTGCATCCAGGGGTTCTCAAGGTGCACTAGTGTGGCATGAGCTGGTCTTTGGCTTCCTGTTGAAGTTGGAATCCTGCAGATTGTTTAGGGGTGGTGTCTGCTTGTCCCATCTTTCCAGGTCATCATTAACATTTCCTCGGCACCCACGTGGACTCAGAACTTACCTAGAGTCACAGGCAAGTCTGGAAAGCTGCCCTTGAGACTTCGTGCAGTCCATGATGGTTCCATGCCTCTGATCTGCTGGGGCACATTCTGCAGAGGGATGGGCTGGCATAAGCTGTCCCTGCCTTTCTGAAAATCACGGAGATTCCTGGTACCTGAAGCCACATAGAAATATCTGTGGAGTCTCAGGCAGGACAGGGATGCCATTCACACGCTCCTGTTCTTCCACTTAATGGCAGTAAGAGTGATTCCTGGGTTTCCTAATTGACTTCAAAACAATTTTGGTGACTTTGTTGTGTCAATGACCACTCCTGTTTCTGTGGCATCCAGTTCACCTGTAAGGTTTTTGGGGATTATGTGGAAACTCGTGCATTTTTCCAGAGCCTCACTTCATCCTGGATGCTCTCAGGCATGCACAAGGGGATTCCTGCCTTGGTGGCATCTTGGAGCATTGCAGGAGACCCCTTAGGTCTAGGAGGCACTAGGAGGTCCATCAGGAATTGGGAGGACATGTGTCTGCCCATCTGTAGTGTGAACTTCTATTCACCTTCAGAATGCAGATTCTTCCTGAACTAATAAATTATCTTCATCTTGGTGTAAGTAGCCACAAAAGAATAATTCATATTAACTCCATTAATAAAAATAACTGAAAATCAACAACGAAGATAATAACGACAATGTTAATTATTATAATATTGATAGTAAAAATAAAACAAAGGCATTAGAGATTAGAGATTCCCTTAAGTGAAGGACAATGGGAAGATATAGGGATACATGAGTTGTTTGGACTCAGAGTCCAATGAAACGTGTTCCTCAAAGGCAAAGACAAGAAGCATAAGGAAAATACAAAGTTCATGGATGACCACCTGGGCTACCTTGGAACTCATGTGGGAACACTGCAGGCAAAGTGTATCTCGTCCTGGGACTGCCCACCATCCAGCCCCCACTCACCTTCATGAGGTAGGATAGCAGGATAATGGGGATGGAGTCCATGAAAGGGATGCAAGACTTGTGTCACACCTGATTCAAAGAAGCACTGCTTATGACAGATGTTTCTCTCCTAACACTGTGTCACCTCTAACTGCCTGGCTGCATGTCTGTCCTCTGTTCTTCTTAGGTCACAGGAGGGACAGACATTACTGTCCACCCATCTGCGTACAGAGCCATTGGAGGACGTTACCCTTGTTGCTTCCTCTTTGGAAAGGGGCAACATACATGGCAGATGCCATTCTCTGTCTCTTTGGAAAACTTTGCCAGCACATTTAAGGTTTACTTCAGCCACAGAAAGCCACCTGCTTCAAAGTCTCACCCTCCACATGTGGCAAGCACACAATTATTAATGGAGGCAAGGGATGCATAGGCTTTGCCATTTGATTCAAATGGGACAAATAGGGGAGGTCTTCTTAGCTGAACAGAAGAAGTTGACAAAGTCAGGCTGCATTGCCATTAGACTTGTCCCTTTGCACATAAGGCTTCCCTCCAATCCTTTCCACAGATATGGATCCTGACATTACTTCCTAATAAACATCCTGCACACTAAACTTCATCTATATCCAGCTCCCTGGGAACCAAACCTGTGACAAAAGTGAAAAGTTTCTAGAGAAAATATGGTTTCCTTATCAGACAGGAATCAAATTCTGCTGAGCTAGAAAATAAGGTAAAGTCTGATGCCATCTCATGATTTTTTTTATTAGGACATTACCACTGCCATCAAGAATTATGTGCATCAATTCATGGGGACAAAAATCATATTGGAGTGGGATGAGGTTGTTGTGAGTTGAGGAGAAATTTTGACGAATGAACTTCACCCTCAACTTGAGTTCAGGAGAGGAGATGAAGATGAAAACAGCTGGAAATAAAAGGTGTCCAAAAACATTTTTCTGGTTTTTCAAAAATCAAATTTCAGGTTGGGAGACACTATGTTTAAATTCTAAAAGGATGTAGCATACTGAGAGGAAATAACTATAGATAAATTATCTTTTTTGTAAATAATACACTTTATGGTATGACAGGAGACCAAGGGACACAACACAAATTTGGAGTTAAAGAAACTAACAGACATTCTCGATACTCAGTTGTTATGGCAGAGATGCCAGAGTGATGGATGTCCATGTAGCAATACTTTTTTTTTTTTTTTTTTTTTTTTGAGACAGAAGCTTGATCTGTAACCAGGCTGGGGTGCAATAGTGTGATCTCAGCTCACTGCAACCTCCACCTCCTTGGTTCAAGAAATCCTCCTGCCTCAGCCTCCCAAGTAGCTGGGACTACAGGTGCGCACCGCCACACTCAGCTAATTTTTGTAGTTTTAGTAGACATGGGGTTTCACCATGTTGGCTAGGATGGTCTCGATCTCCTGATCTTGTGATCTGTCCAACTTGCCCTCCCAAAGGGTTGGGATTAGAGGTATGAGCCACTATGCCCGGCCCATGTAGCAGTACTTTTGAACTTAGTGGCTGAAAGCATCCACCTCCAAACTTATGTATTATATTTGCAAAAGAGTACAAACCATGTAATGAATTTTAAAAGGAAGACAAGCCTGTGGGAATTCAACAGCCATGGCAATGTTTTGAACTTCTTTTTATTAAACATGTAAGAAGTAAGTGAATTTCAAGACCTAACAGAATTGCCAGGAATTATTTGAAGAATTACCAAGATAACTTAGAGACTATGAAATCCTTTCGACGCCCTCTGGTGGAGTTTCCTCCTGGAGCCAGTGATTTTAAGCCAGAGGCAAATGTCTCTGCAGGCATAAGAATTCGACTCAAATGTATTATTCAATTTTAAATGAGATGACAATAAAATTATCTGCTATATAGTAACAACCTTTTTTTTTTGTTTGTTTGTTTTTTTTTGGACAGAGTCTTTCTCTGTTGCCTAGGCTGGAGTGCAGTGGGGCACTCTTGGCTCACTGCAATCTCTGCCTCCTGGGTTCAAGTGATTTTCCCACCTCACCCTCCTAAGTAGCTGGGATTATAAGCATGTGCCACCATGTCTGACTGATTTTTGTATCAGCAAAATTATTTCTGGGGTGGAGAGCTAGGGACCTTTATTCTCCCACATCCAAAAACATGTTCTCCAAATGATCTGTCAATAGAAATAACTGATACCTATATTTGCTAACCTATCTTTTTCTGTCTTTAAATTCAGAACTAGAGTGTGGAAAAGTTATATTAAGAAGGTTCTCTCAATTTTCAACACAAGTGATGGGCTAGGCACTATTCTAGGTGCTACAGATACACATTAACATACCCACAATAGTTTTGCCTTATTACCTCCTACATTCTAATAATGCAACAAAAGAAAAGTATAGATTAGCTTTTTATTTTTTTGAGATGAAGATTAATTCTGTCACCCAGGATGGAACGCAGAGGCGCGATCTCAGCTCACCGCACCCTCTGCCTCCTGGGTTCAAGCGATTCTCCTGCCTCAGCCTCCTGAGTAGCTGGGATTACAAGCATGTGCCAACATGCCCAGAAAATTTTTGTATTTTTCAGAAAGACGCCTTTCATTATGTTGGCCAGGCTGGTCTCAAACCCCTGGCCTCAAGTGATCCATGCACCTCGACCTTTCAAAGTGCTGGGATTATAAGCATGAGCCATAGTGCCCAGCCAAGGAGAATAGCTTTAAATAGAAAGCATGAAAACAAAAGAAATGTATGCCCATCAATTTTATACTGTATTTGGCCAGGTGCAGAAGATCGACTTGTAGTATTATGGGGGAATAAGGTCAATTCACATCTAATTGTTTGGACAAGTCACCAGAAACCAAAAGTTGGAAGAGTTGTATCTTTTGAGGTGGGTTGCACAGGCAAGGAGCAAGTTGCTATCTCTCCAAAGTCTTAAACTGTTCTATTTCTCCTACTGTGGAAAAATGCATCTTCTACTTGATTTCAATTTATATAGGAAAATGCTTAATAAAACTAATAAGGGCTACATTCTAGGGACACAGCTAGACCACACATATACTGAACCTTGATTCTGGAAACACATCTTGTTCAATGTAATTGGATTTTCATGACAACAAAAATGTAACCCTGACACAATATTGGAGAGTCAAAAGGAAAGGACATTTTGGATTGAAATTTTTTATTTTAAGAATATGTCCTTGAGTTCTATTAACAATAGCTAAAACCTGGGAACAACTCTAATGTCTATCGAGAGGAAATTGATAAACAAATTATATGCATATTATAGAGCAATATTGGGCAATAACGGGGGATAATCCACTCTATTAATCAACATCTTGGATCAATATAATCTTTCTCACCCTGAGTGGAGAAAGCTAAGCTAAAAAGTGTCCTATAATATAAACAAATGTGTACAAAATTCTAGAACAGACAAGCCTAATATAAGCTAAAAAAAAATTAGAAAAGCCAGGTTCAGTGGCTCATGCCTGTTATGCCAGCACTTTGTGGGGTGGGTGGATCGCATGAGCTCAGGATTTTGAGACCAGCCTGGCCAACATGCTGAAGCTACTCCGTCTTTACCAAAAATACAAAAATTAGCCCAGTGTGGTATTGTGCGCAGGAACAGAAAACCAAATACTACATATTCTCCATTATAAGTGAGAGCTAAACATTGGGTTATACATTGTTTAGCTCTCACTTATATGGAAACAATAGACACTGGAGATTCTTAGAGGGAGGAGGGAGGGTTGAGTACAAGGCCTTAAAAGCTGTCTATTGGGTATTATGTTCACTATGTGTGTGATGAGATCATTCATACTCTAAACCTCAGCGTCACACAATACATCCATGGAACAAACCTGCACATGTATCCTCTGTGTATAAAATTAGAATTAAAAAACTAAAATGAACAAACAGATATGAGTAGGAATTTCTCAAAAGAGGAGATACAAATGGATGACATATATATAAACAATTCTTACCCTCTCTAGTCATCACAGGAATGCAAATGAAAACTACCATGAAATATCACCTCACACCTGTTAGAATAGCTATTATCAAAAAGATGGATGATAACAAGTGTTGGTAAGGATGTGGAGAAAAGGGAACCTTTGTATACTGGTGGTGGGAATGTAAATTAGTATGGCCAGCTTGGAAAATAGTATGGAGGTTTCTCAAAAAATTAACAATAAAAATATCATTTTGTTCCAGCAATCCCACTTATTTTATATATATATATATATATATATATATATATATATATGAAGTCATTGAAATCAGTATGTAAAAGGGATATCTGTACTCATATGTTCTTTTCAGCACTGTTCACAATAGTCAAGATATATGAAGAAGACACACATGTTATTCATTCACGGATGGATGAATTAACGTTTTATATATATATATGTATGCACAATGGAATATTATTCAGTATTATATAATAATGAAACCCTGTCATTTGTGACAGCATCCATGAATCTGAAGGGCATGAAGTCATGTGAAATAAACCAAACACTGAATGACAAATATTGTAGATTTCACTTGTATTTGAAATCTCAAATAAACTCAGAAGCAGAGAGTAGACTGGAGGTTGCCAGGAGCTGTGGTGTAGGTAAATGAGTAGGTGTGATTATAGTACAAAGTTTAGATATACAAACATAAATAAGTTCAGGAGGTTTAATCTACAGCATAGTGCTTATAGCTATGAATGCTGTATTGCATACTTAAAATATAATAGGAGGGTGAATTTTATGTTAATTGTTCTTACTAATAGAAATAATCATTCGGATGGGAGGGAGAACTTCAGGAGGTGATGATTATGTTTACAATCTTGATAGTGGTGATGCTTTCAGAATGTATCCTTATCCTCAAACTCACTGAGATGTACATATTAAATTGGTACAGCTTTTTTAATGTACTCGTATCTCAACAAGGTGTTTTTGAGGGGGGGTTGGTTAAATAATTTAAAAAGGAAGGGTAGATGTTCCTTTGCCCTTCTCCCACGCCTTTTTTCTCCCTGCTGTCTAGAATTCAGAAATAATAGGTGGGAATTTAGCAGCCAAACTAGGGTATTTTCTAAAGTATACCAGAGCAGATACCTGGAAGGGACCTGCATCCCTAATGACATTAGAAAGTATCTGTACTAGCCCTGAATGGTGTAACTACAGGTTAATTTTAAGTGACAAAGAAATCAACTTCTGCCTTGTTTAAGCAACTTCATTCAGGCATTAATTTTATAAACATGTAGAGAATACACACTCCTTATGAGCAGAAACAATGTTTATAAATAAAACAATGGTGATAAATAAAAGAAAATAAAAAGCAGTGAAACAAAGTGGTTTCATAGCTATACATAGTTATTTTGTTAAAAGATTCTGCTGCTAATATTATTCAATATTTTTGTATGTTGGTGCAAGTAAGGAAATTTACATTGTCTAATAAAAATTATTTATCAATTTATAAAACAGTAAACATTTCATAGAATGGGGCTAAGATTCTGCACTGAAAAATAACTTTCAGTTGATTTCATGCACAGTAATTATTGAGAATCCCAACAGATCTGGACCTACATAGGTGCTATCAAGACTTAAGGAAGAAAATTTTCCTGACTCTGTCCATACCTCCAGTTAGTAATAGATCTAGAGATTCAGAACCCAAATCCAGACCTCCTGCTTCCATGTGCAGTGGCCTTTCACTGTCCTGTTTCGCTTCACTTGTTGAAGAGGATTTGAGAATAAAGGACCACATGATTCAACTCTCTCCTCAGCTCTGAGGAATATAGCCCTGTCCTGGCAAACAAGAAGCTCACACAGTAGTAGAGGAGGAAATATACATTCACTAATCTAGCATACAAGCAGTAGGCACTGTACCATAAACAAGGCACTGTGGGGGTTCAGACCAGGAGCAAAGCAGGGATTAGCAGGGCTAGTAAAGTCTGGGAAGTGTTCACTAACAAAATGTTTAATCGTTAACTAAACCAAATGGTTTCTCAACATGGCCTAATTAATTGTAACTTAATATAAATGGTTGGTTGTTCATAAACCTTAATCTTTTGCCAAAATATTTGTAACTTATTTTCCCATTTAACAAGGTTTTCTGATCAAAACTGCACCCAAATCGTTCTAACGAACTTAGTGTCCAATAAAACATGGACTTTCTCAGTCATCCCATGAAGGTGATTTTGCGTGCATAGTACATCTCTGTCTGTGAATATGCCTAATGAGGTATGAAAGGACACTTATTATCCAAACAAAGACATTCCACTGGTGCTAGAGAGCTACAGAGGGAAGTTTTTTCTGCCTACTGGAAATAAAGCCAAGCTTTCTTCTTCCTTCAGCAGTGAGGATTGCTGTCCTCCTCTTTATCGTTCTCTCTCTCTCTCTCTTTTTAACGGGCCAAACTCTACCAAATAACAAGATAAACTTTCGGTAAGCCTTGGTAAGAGCAGAGTGTCTGACACCTTATGGTGCTATAATACTCAAAGCAAAAGCAAAATCACCTATGACCAGAAAAGGGAGTCCCAGGAAATCTAGAAGACTTATTGGCCAAGAGACCTGCAGCCTCCTAGTTCATTAGCTCTCCATAAGAACTCTCACGTGAAATGAAGTCAGTGGTGTTTCAAGTGCTTGAAACCCTCGTTACTCTTCCTCTAAATGTGAATTGGCCGGGCGCGGTGGCTCAAGCCTGTAATCCCAGCACTTTGGTAGGCCGAGACGGGAGGATCACGAGGTCAGGAGATCGAGACTATCCTGGCTAACACGGTGAAACCCCGTCTCTACTAAAAAAATACAAAAAACTAGCCGGCCGAGGTGGCGGGCACCTGTAGTCCCAGCTACTCAGGAGGCTGAGGAGGAGAATGGCGTAAACCGGGGAGGCGGAGCTTGCAGTGAGCTGAGATCCGGCCACTGCACTCCAGCCTGGGCGACAGAGCGAGACTCCGTCTCAAAAAATAAATAAATAAATAAATAAATAAATAAATAAATAAATAAATGTGAATTAATTAGGCAAGTTTACTAGCAGTTACTAGACCTCAAAAGCAAGATAATCAGGCATTATTCTACTAAATATTGGTCTCCATAACTCCTCTATTTTCTTTAGGAAAAGTTAGTTAGCCTAAGACATTTGGCATAAGGGCTATGCCAAAGCTATGTTGGGGGTCAGCCAGGAAGGATTCATGGAGGTCTCCTTGAAAATATTACAATCATCGAAGAAATCTTCAACCTATTGCCCCTCAGTACTGTTGGTCCCTTGTACTTGATTTTTCCCCTTAAGTTTTCTTCCAATTTCTAACATTATCATTCCCTCTTCCTTCTCAGTAACTAGTCCTCCAAAGTAGAACTTAAACAATGACCAGACATGGCCCTGCAACACAGCATATCCTTCTACATTTAGCATGCAATCATGAATCACAGGTATAAGGCCCCTTGAACAGACATGGTTTTGGTGACTACATGTAGGACTTATTCCTTTTACCCAAGAAGAGGATCAGGCATCCTAAGTAGCTCAGAAATTTTTCTGGAGCTCTTGAATGTGTATAGGCAAGAAAGATTAAGCAACCTGTTGCCTTACATGAGACATACTATCTTCTTATGTTTTCTTTTGAATTCAGGATTTCAAGGTTGGGGAAGGAGTGGGAAAGTAGCCATGGACATGTGAGAATGTGGATGATCCTTTTACATTGTCAGGAACGGTCAAACTCTATGCTTTATGTTGTTTGCTAAAAGACACTTTCCAAAGCTTTCAACAGAAAATATAATGGCACACATGCCTATTCTTGGTGAACCCAGACTTTTTATCTAGTCTGTGATAGTCAATATCGAAGGACTGCTTAGGGTAATGAATCCTTCAAGTTGTAAAGATGAAGGACAGTTTTTGGACAATTCCCATTTTGCTGTAGGAAAACTAATCTGGAAGAAGTAAAAGGGAGAGATTGAAGTGGAAGAGAACGGAGGTGGAAAATGAGTTCAGTTGACCAAACATTTGTTTAGCACCCACTGTATGTCGGGCCCTTACAAGGAAGCAAGCAAAGAACAAAAGCATGTGATGGCCTTGCTCCTAAGAAGCCAGAGGCCAGTAACCTGGATTGCTATAGACCAGGAAAACGTCCACAAACCCCTACAATACAGCACTGGCATAGGATGAAGAAGAAGTTTCTTTCTATGAGATAAATAGCATACAACCAAATAAGAAAGTCAAAAGTTACACAAAGTTCACAAACCTAAGGCACCAACCTTTAAGAGATCTGATTGTCGGTGGTGACTTTGGAAGGAAAGTTATTATTAGGATTATTTTAATACTAAGAGTTTTGAGCTGTCTATCCAATATTTTCATGTGCACCTCTGCCTTGGTAATACTGTGTGTGTGTGCGTGTCTGTGTGTGTGTATGTGCGTGTGCCTTTTCATGTGTTTGAAATATATTATCTATCCCACACTCCACATAGGTTTGGGGGTTAATTACATACAGGCTGATCTGAATCTCTACTCTTAGGAATGGGGTTAAGCTACTCTACCACATTGTGAAGAGTTGATATGTAAGGGACTCTGAACATCTTGTATATTATCTTTAAAATGTTTCCTTTTTTGTGAAAGGAAGAATAAGTATTTGTAAACAAATGCAAAAATATCTTTAAACAAAAGAACAGTTAGTTAACCTTGTTGTGATTAGCAGAGAGGATAGCTGCAGACACTAAAATCACTCAGCAACAAGATTTGACAAAACCTTAAAGATGGCTCTATTTTTCCTGTTTTATACAGGAAAATATTAAGGCCCTGGGAATTGAAGTACTTTTCCCAACAGTGGAGTAAATGTCAGAGTCGAGGCTGTGTTTTACATCTCGGTTTCCCCACACATCCCACCCTATGGTTCTGTTGTGCTGTTCCTTTGTGTGACTCCTCAAAGCCTGGTTAAGGGTGATACCGTATCAAATTGTATTAACTCAGTAGCACGAAACACCAGGGAATTGATTTATAAGAGTATTAACCTTGTGGCATTACTGAAGACCCATCTGATTAGTAGTTATCGAGTAGTCACCCTGGCTAAACATATGGGTTTGATTTTTAATTTTGAAAATGAAAAATATTTTAAAATCTATGTCTTACATCCATATCCCCAGGAAATTTTAATCAAGTTTTAAAACTTCCAAATTTAGATAAACTCATGTTTTTTGTTGTTTTAATTTTCACTCAATGAAAATAGAAAAAAACTAATTGGATAGAACAGCACAGCAGAAGCATTACTTATAGCCAAAAATGGGATGCAACAAGACTGAAGAAGAAAATGCAGGACAGTGCTTAAAAAAGCAGTCTAAGGAAAAGTGGGGTCTCCTCAGGATGTCCTTAGGTAGACATTGCAGCAGAACTGCAAAGTTTTCTTTAGAAGGCTGGGGAAGAGAGGAGGAAACAGAGAAGGGGCAAGAGTGGAAAATAGAATGAGGCTCAGAATACCAAGCGTTAGTGCTGTCCCTATCACCTTCCTCACTTGATCACTGGGTGATCTTGGGCAAGTTTCTTCCTTTCCCTCAGCTCATTTCCTCATCTGGAAGGTAAGTTACTAGACAAGATAGCCTTTGGTGTTCATTGTAACTCTAACTAATCTTCCCCAAGCAAATAGCTGGGAAAGACCCTGTGCCCACAATATGCAAGACACAAGGATTACAAGCAAAGAACCAATCAAAACAAAAGATGTTTTAAAACCCCTAATGTCACTTGAATTCTTACAAATAAGCAATGGTACATCATACTTTTACAAAGCCCTTCTGTGATTTCATTTTTAAAATCATTTCAAGTTTTATTTTACTTCATATTAAGATAATGGGAGATAAAGTGTTAAATGGGTTCATGCAGGAATATATGTAAGAGACACAAAAATCCAAAATAGGTAATTGTTATGTTAGTATTTCCCTTTACTGAGGGAGAGCAGACAAAAGAATGTTAGAAAAAGCTTCATAAAGTGGATTATATAGAATGTGCTTTGAAAGAGTTTGGTATTTTATTGAGTGGGAAAGAGCAATACGGGGAGTTATTGTTCAAGGGTTGAAGCTATGCAAAATGAGTCAATTACAGAGATAGGCTCTAAAACATAGTACCTATAGTTATTACTGAGGTATTTTGTATTCAACAATTTGTTAAGAGGGTCGATCTTAGGGGTTCTGACAACAACAACAACAACAATAAAGGGACGTAGGAAACATTTGGAGGTGATGGGTATATTATTACCTGGATATTGGTTGTGGTAACAAGAGTAATATATATGTGCAAATTTGCCAAACTATATCCATTAATTACGTACAGTTTTTGTATAACAATTTTACTTCAGTTCCTACTATATTGCCTGGCAAACAATACTTTATACTTAAAGTAAGAGCAATGATTATTGCATGTGCATGTTGAAAATAATAAAGAAAGCAGGTGACAATAAGACATCCTGAGTCTTTTGGAAATAAATAGCATTCACCTGCTTTCTCATCCATTGAGATATCACCACATTTATATACTTGTGTGTCCCTGGAAGTTTCTTGTGGGAGATTTAGTTATTCTTTTTTCGTTAGTCTCTACTAACCAAGAACAAATCACAGACTCAGACAGCATCACAAAAAGGCCCAGACCCACGATGTCCAGAGACTCCAGGCTCAACCCACATTGATGCTGGCCCTTCAGCCATGAGACTCCATTTACTTCTTCTTATTCTCCTTCTTTTTTCAATTCTTTTATCCCCAGGTAAGTTGGTAGCTGATTACTATAAGGTTCTGCAGATTAGAAGGCTATATCCCTGGCCAGACAAGATCCTAGAATCAGTCCTGTGGGTTCAAGAACCTAATATTTACAGCTTCACTAGGATTATAATAGGGAAAAATAGAAAAGAGACTCATTTAGCAGTAGCTCCTGTTGATAATTCAATCCATGTTTTTTGATCTAGTGAGTGGATATAATAATAGATGCTGCTGAAATTCAATCCTGTCAGATCAAACTGCCTACATATCAATTTCCATGCCCCACCAAGGCATCTCAAGATACAAAGTAAGGATACAACAGAATGTGACCTCAATGAGATGCCTTTGTGGGACCTGGAAATTTATATGCAGGCAGTTAGATCTGACAGGATTGAATTTCAGCAGCATTTATTATTATATTTGCTCACTAGGTCAAAAGAGATGGATGGAATTCTATCAATAGGAGCTACTGCTAAATAAGTGTTGACAAATCTGAAAGTTTTATTCAAAGAGACAAACAGAAAACTTATAATCCTAGAATAAGTGAAAATTTTATGAGAGACTTTTCAAAATAAATTCTATTTTACGTGGCTATGAATAAAAAATGATTTGCAAAGTGAAACTTAGGACTAGAAAGGAGAGTTAAAGGAACTTCAGACAAGTGAATTAATAATAAGTAAAGACACCAAGAAGTGCCGCTCGTGGTATATTACAGGTAACCACACAGAAATGGGTAACATCACTTTCAATACTAAACCGGCTAAAATTTAATGGTCTAAGCATGCATTTTGAGGGCTTTTGGAAAAAAAAAAGCATAATAAACCTAAACAAGATAAAGGGAAAGTTATAAATACAAAATATAAATTAATGAAACGAATGAGATAAAACTAGTAATTTAAAAAATGTTTTTCATAAAGTCTAATATACTTTATAATAACCTGGCAACACTGGACAAATGAGAACATGCTTAAAATAACTATTGCAGGAATGAAAAGTTAATGTCAAAACAGATGTTTCAGAGATTCACATCATTTTTAAAAAAATGTATTTGTGTATTATATTCCATCTTTGCTGTGTACCTTGGGGATTTTCCTGTTGCAGTTCACTATATCATGTGTCATCAGTTGTGACTGTGTCATCAATTTTTATGCTAGTAAATTATTACCATCAGCATACAAATATGCTGTTAAGTATGTCCTTGCTTTTCTTCTGATGCCAGCTGTCATCCTATTTTTTTGCTCTAGTTTTCAGTAAAAATCATAAAAGAGTTGTCCATACTCTCTGTCTTCAATTCCTCTCCTCTCATTGTCTCTTAAATATATCCCAGTTGGGCTCTCTCCCCTTTTTTCAATCATGTTATTGACACCACTTTTGTCAAAGTTACCAATAATCTCCATATTCCTAGGTCCAATGATCATTTTTCACTACAACTTTAATTGGCCTATTAGCAGCATTTGACACAAATAATCACTTCCTTCTTCATAGTATACTTTCTTCACTTGGTTTCCAGGACAGCACATTCACTTGATTCTCAGCCTATCTCACTGGAGCTACCACTTCGGCTTCCTTTGTTTCTTCCTCATCTTTTCCCATCACACTTCCTATTGGAGAGCTCCGGAGCTCAGTGCCTGATTCTTTTCTCTTCTCCCTCACCACACACTCTGGAGGGGCTCAGCAAGTCTCATCCTTTTCAATTCTCCTTTTGGACCTCCTTTTGAACTGCAGGCTTATAATAAATTATCCAACTGCATAACTGGTATATCTACTTGGACACTGAATTTCAAAAGTCATAGATATCCAAAATTGAACTCATGATTTTCCCTCATAAACCACTACATACAGATTTTCTCTTCTTGCAGAATGCCATGGTCAGCACTGGAGCCTCTCTTAGCTCTCCTGTACACTTTCATCCTCAGCAAGCCTCTATCTCTGCACCTCAAGAATCTCTCAGGGCTCCCATCCCTTGCCCAGCCTTGGGCAGTAGCTGCCTCACACTCAAAGAAAGAACAGAGAATCTGCTTCTCTCATCTACCTGCTCTGCCCTGCCTTCAGACCTCATCAGGCCCCTCTGCTTATGCACCTGTGAGAAAAGAGAGTGAAGGGGGATTGTCTCAGCTCCTTCACACACTCCCCAGTAACAGAGGATTTTACCTGATTCTCACAGTAAGACCTTTACCTTGCTCTCACCTCAAATTGCAGCAGTTCCTACATGGCTGTCCCTCAAAAGTGCATCTGGTAGTTCTGCTCTCCATCCGATCTTACCCAGGAGCACACAAGATAGGTCATGAAAAAACCATTAGTGGGGCCGGGCGCTGTGGCTCACGCTTGTAATCCCAGCACTTTGGGAGGCCGAGGTGGGCAGATCACGAGGTCAGTGGCTAACACGGTCAAACCCCGTCTCTACTAAATACAAAAAATTAGCCGGGCATGGTGGCATGGGCCTGTAGTCCCAGCTACTTGGGAGGCTGAGTCAGGAAAATCGCTTGAACCCTGGAGGCGGAGGATGCAGTGAGACAAGACCGCGCCATTGCACTCCAGCCTGGGCGACAGTGAGACTCCAAAGAAAGAAAGAAAGAGAGAGAGAGAGAGAGAGAGAGAGAGAGAGAGAGAGAGAGAGAGAGAGAAAGGAAGAGAGGGAGGGAGGGAGGGAAGGAGGGAGGAAGGAAGGAAGGAAGGAAGGAAGGAAGGAAGGAAGGAAGGAAGGAAGGAAGGAGAAGGAGAGAGAAAGAAAGAAAGAAAGAAAGAAAGAAAGAAAGAAAGAAAGAAAGAAAGAAAGAAAGAAAGAAAGAAAGAAAGAAAGAAAGAAAGAAAGAAAGAAAGAAAGAAAGAAGGAAAGAAGGAAGGAAGGAAGGAAGGAAGGAAGGAAGGAAGGAAAGAAAGAAAGAAAGAAAGAAAGAAGGAAAGAAAGAAAGAAAGAAAGAAAGAAAGAAAGAAAGAAAGAAAGAAAGAAAGAAAGAAAGAAAGAAAGAAAGAAAGAAAGAAAGAAAGAAAGAAAGAAAGAAAGAAAGAAAGAAAGAAAGAATTAGTGAGGGAGAGTGAGTGAGAGTGAGTGTGTTTGGGCCCCTACTGATGATGCTAAACTATCACAAGCCCACACTCAGCCTTTCAACATTTGCTGGAGATTCACTTGTTTCCTTGTTATCTCCATCAAGGGCAGCTTCCTCCTGCTTCTGCTGCTGCAACTCAGCTAGGCACAAAGCATCTGTGGATCCGTTCTTTTTTCAGCAGGGCTTCATCACTCTGAATTTAAGTTAATTAGCTTTGTTTGAGACCTCAGTTCTATGTTTCAAAATGAAATCTATGATCTATAGATTATCCAGCTTATTCTCTTTGTCAGGGCAAGAGCATTTTTCTACAACTTTCTAAATTCTAAACAAAAGTAAAAGTTCACTTCTTTTCAGAATCCCCACGTGTCAGAAAGTGTTATTATTATCATCAGTTTAGTGATATTTATGGAATTCCAAGTTGACTCTAGTATCAGCTTTTGGGTTAAATTCTTTCTTTCTGATATGTAGCCTTTGAAATTTTATTTGCTGCAGATCTCTTGGTAGTGAACAATTTTAATTTTTATCTGTCAATTTCATATTGTTATTTTTGATCTTGAAAGACAGCATTACTGAGTACCCAATTCTGTATTAACAGTTATTTTCTCTCGACATTTGTTGATACTAGTTTACTCATTTTTAGTGAATGAGTGAACAAGTGAATCTCCAGCAAATGTTGAAAGGCTGAATGTGGGCTTGTGATAGTTTAGCATCATCAGTAGGGGCCCAAACACACTCACTCTCACTCACTCTCCCTCACTAATGCTTTTTTCTTTCTTTCTTTCTTTCTTTCTTTCTTTCTTTCTTTCTTTCTTTCTTTCTTTCTTTCTTTCTTTCTCTTTCTTTCTTTCTTTAATAATCAGATAAATATTATTTCATTATAAATTATCCTTTTTTCAATGTTTGTATGGTCTGGTGTTTGGTTTTAATGTTTTATAATTTAACTAAAGTGAGTTGATTTTTATATCATCTGTTAGAAATATATTCTTTGAATCAATGGATTTATACCTTTTCTTAATTTCTTTCTGAGAATCTCTTGAAATGGTGAATCCTTTTACACTTCTCTCCCCCCATATTTGAATTAAATAAATGTTAGACCTTGTGTTTCCATGCTACATTCTGGGTATATCGTTTAAACAGTTTTTTCTTCACTGGTTATCCTCTTACCTGTGTCTAATATATCATTAATAACCTGCATTAGTTTTAAATTATTTTTTGTTTCAGACCTGCCTTTTTTTTTTTTTTTTTTTTTTTTTTGGAGATGGAGTCTCACTCTGTTGCCCAGGCTGGAGTGCAGTGGTGCGATCTTGGCTCACTGCAACCTCCACCTCCTGGGTTCAAGCGATTCTTCTATCTCAGCCTCCTGAGTAGCTGGGACTACAGGCACCCGCCACCATGCTCGGCTAATTTATATATATATATTTTTTAGTAGAGACAAGGTTTCACCATCTTGGGCATGCTGGTCTTGAACTCCTGACCTCGTGATCCACCCATCTTGGCCTCCCAAAGTGCTGGGATTACAGGCATGAGCCACCATGCCCAGCCAGACCTGCCCATTTTTTCTATCATCTATATTGTTTTACTATTGTTTTTACATCTTTGTAATAGTAGATTGTTTCTTTAAACAATTGATACACACCTGCTTAATTATTTCTCCACATTGATGATTTCAATATATTTAGTTTTAAAGGGTCTACATATGCTATTCATTTCATTAACTTTTATTCATGGTTTCTTGCTTACCTGATCATTTTTAATACTGAACTCATTGTTCATCCTTAACCTGACATCATTTTATGGTCTGAAAATGAGAATGCTATTATCCAGACTTCCTCTGTGAAGCTGACACAATGCTTTAACTCAATATAGAAGTTTCAGCATTAACAAACTGGAATTTCTGATGGCCCAAGAGTCAGTAGTACCATCATTAGCATTACTGATCATAGCAGATATTCCCAGAAGATCTGGGAAACCCTTACCCCCCTCCATCAGCTATCCAATACAAAGTGCCCACTGCTCAAGCTCCAGTTCACAGACTATTTTTGTGTTTGCAAGAGGAGATATTTTAGGAACTTGCCTAACCATTTTCAGGGATAGAAGTGTTTCAAAGAGATCCTCTACTATATATATGTTCTATAGCAGCAGTCACTTGAGAGCAGCTCACTTGCAGTCATGGCCAAAAGCCTAAATCTTTCTTTCATTCTAGTCACACCTATTTTGTACCTTTTGGGGATATCTCAGATTCAGATGCATTCATAGTATTCTATGATTTGGGACACTACTACAGATTCTTCAAAATGATACAACATTCCAATGGTATTTTGGGAGGTATAGAAGGAGAGGAAAAACAATGGGCTCAAGTCTCCTCTGACTTCTCTTCTTACAATATGTTTCATTGTTCAATACTTTTAGAACTATATTAATACAACATTGACAGTGGACATTCTTCTTTTCCTTCTGACTTTAATAGGATTGAAGGAAATGTTTTGCTATGAAATTGCTATATGGGTTGTATTCAGACAAATTTTGACTTTGTAAAGGCAATATTCTCCTCATTATTTTTAAATGCTTACCAGGATTCACAGTATTATTTTCAGTTCTCCCTGTTTAAAGGCATATTTAAATAACTTGATGACTTGGATATATTATATATGTTACTCTGCTACAGAAACAGAAAAGCCACCACCAAATTATATTCTAAGATACTTGGTACACCAATTGCACCATCTTTTTTTATCTAAGACATTCAATTCTTCCACAGGTGGGAGCACATGAATTAGCATCATTTACTACTTGTAGCTTTCACTACAGACTTTCAGACTTATGGTGCCTAAAAGAAATAGAATACTTCTAGCTGGGTTTAAAAGCTACAAATAAACAGAGGAAATATACACTATTTTGAAAGTACCACTTGAGTGTTATGCATATATTTCAATATTATGTTGCTAATTTTAATTGTTCGAAGTTAAAGAGCTTAAACCTCCCCCTCATGCATTCCTGAATCACCCATTACTCCCACACATACATTGTTTGATACAGCATAAACCTAAGTAAATAAAGATGTGGCAAAATGAAAAAAATAAAATAACGTTATACCATTCTCATCTGTGAATGACATCAGTAGACAGATGTGAATAAAAGTAATGTGATTATAATTTTAAAAATCATCTTTAATAGGATCCATTTACTATTAAATGAACATTTGCTTACTTAATGAATAATAAATCTTTGACACAATGAAAACTCTTAATGCAGAGTGAGACCAAAATGAAGGTAATAACTGATTTTTTCCTAACCCTTGCTTTAGTTCGTCTTTCCACTAGACTGTCACTTTATTTTAAGGATATTATAATAGCACAAAGCCATCAGCTTTACCATTAGAGAGATCTTCATTAAATTATCTTTGTTGTAATAAAGGTCATCTGGAGGAAATACTGATCTGGACACAATAATAAATGTTAAGCTTTCTAATATTTTCCACTTTTAGACACAAATTGAAAGGATCATTTATAATGTCAAAAATATACTTTTTTTCTAACTAATCTATCCTATGACTAAGACACTATTAGCAATTAAAGTAGACAGAGCAAATCTAAATGTGGAGAGAAAAAGTAATTTCCACTTACGTTTGGACAGATAAAAGCACGGATAAATTGAAAGCCTGAAATATTAGCTTGGGGGAATGAAATCACTTGGGGGAGCAAGAGCAGGATACACCAGCCTTTAACTCTATACTTCCCCCAAGAAAAAATATATAGATAGCTATGTGCAAACCAAAATAGCACTGGGAGGGTTCAAGGGACCACTTAAGAAACTATGGCAACACAGTGAAGCCAAAAAAAAAAAAAAAAAAAAAAAAAGAAAAAAGAAAAGAAAAAGAGAGAGAGACAGTGAAAGAAAAAAAAAAAACTGAATAGCCATATAGAAAAAACAACTGTTGAAATCAGCATACCTGAGACTGCAGAAACATCTTTTTTGGCTAGGAACAAAAAAAAGCAGAAAGGGACTATCAGTATCAGCCACAAGGTGGAACCACCATGGCCCTCAGTAACCCACTCTGGCAGAAGACACTGGCATTTTTGCCCTGCGGTAAGCAACAGCCATTTCTGAGAGAAAACCTAGAGGAAAAGATGAAGATGTACCATCCCCTCCCACATCCCTTTTCCCCCACCAAAAAGACCGTGACTGTTGTGCCAAACCAGGATCAGAACTACTACCTTTCTTAATCTGCATGTGTCTCTGACATGTGAGCAGCAACCATTTCAAAAACTCCCACGTAAAAATGCTCATACTAAATTTATTCTCTTACTTAAGAGTGTTTATGGATTTACATTCCATTTGTGGACTATGTAGATCTCACTGGATTTTCTTTCCTGCAGTGAGAGGTGGTTTGGGTGCTGCTGAAGGTCATTGTCTCAATTTGTCTGGTGTTTGCAGAAGAGATGTCTGCAAAGTAGTAGAAGATCAAATTGGTGCCTGCCGAAGAAGGATGAAGTGCGGTAGAGCATGGTGGATTTTAATGCCAATTCCAACACCACTTATCATGTCAGATTATCAAGAACCCCTTAAACCTAAGTTGAAATGAAACTGACGTAAAATAAAAATACATCAAAAGTGAAGTTCTTTGCATCTAAGAATATTGAAATATACATATTAAGTACTTCCATCTTGATAACCATCTTGTATTTTCACTTATCAACATGAATGAATAAATACTAATTTCAAATATACCCAATATGTTTTCTTTGTGAGTCATTAACAGATCTTAACAAAACCTTTAAAAATGAGAAAACTGTTATTTTTGTTTTCCAAGATGGTGGATTGAAGGCATTGTTAGCCTGCCTCATGCACTTGGAAAGACAAAGTGGTGTGTAGAGATTCACACTGAACTTTCTTTCAAGAAGCAACAGAGGAACTTAACAGGAAAATTGAAATAAGCCACAGACCATTTGAAAGAAGCAGCAGGATGCAGGTTACACTATAAGCTAGGCAGAAAATTTTGGGTTTCGAGGGTGTGAGAGGGGGATAAACTGACTGTAAGATATACACTTCCATTGGGAAACCTATCAATCTAGGCCATAGGGGAAGGCCTTAATCCTACTCAGGGCTGGAGTTGATTTAGTGAAGAGTGACGAGTATATGAGGAGTGGTGTTGGGATGTGCTTTGAGTCTCCAGCACGTTCCCAGTTTCTGGCAGGATGGAGGGAAGCCATTTCTGATTCTACCTCAGGGAGGACCTCCCAGAAGTCTGCCAGCTAACTCAAATGGTGGTCACAGGTTGAGAGAACCTCCCAACTGAAATGTTTGATATAATCTTGTGAGGGGACAAACTCCCCAGGCCAGAACTGAGAGGTGAGTGGGACGTGTGATGCAGCAACAAGCACAGGAGCTGGATGCCCCTGCTCTGCAGGTGGATCAGGAGGGGTGTGGCCTGAAAGCTGCAGTTGATGTCTCAATACGAGAGGCTTATGGTATGGGTCAGTTTTGAGCTCTGAGTTCAGACTTCTTGAAACTTAGCTAGCTACTCCCAGTGGAACACTGTGGGTGTGACACCTGCCTTGCCAAGGGTGTGGGAGCTGGATGGGGCTTACTGCCAAGCTGCTACTCCCCATTCTTCATATGGACTCTCCTTGTACAGAGGCAGAGGCAGCTTCACTTCTCTCTGGAAAATTACCCCAGTGGCCCAAGAACTGCCTTCCAATTCCCACTGGAGCCACTGCTTGTCCCACATGTAGAGAGCCAGAGCATCACTTTACCTGACCTAGTTCCCACCTGGTTTTGCTCAACCACCTACCCTGGTAGATTAACACAAATAACAGAAGAAACTTTTAGAAGCCCTTTGGCTCTACCCGTTCCCTGAGACACCAGAGTACCTACCATGGGTAACATAAGGCAAGTCCAAATCTCACCACTACCACCGCAGCTGCCAGTCTTTTTCAAGCATCACCTCCTGGCTGAAGGCCAACTGACACAGTCCATTAGAGCATCTTGAATTCAGAACATTCAATGTCATGGCAGGCCGGGGAGCCTCCTCTGCCCTACTTTGGCCCTCTATCACACATTCACACACACACACACGTCACACACACACATCAACCTACTGGCAAACCGAGGTAAACACACACACACACACACACACACACACCCCTGCTCAATTCAGGCCATTATCCCTGATGAACATCGATGCAAAAATTCTCAATAAAATACTGGCAAACCGAATCCAGCAGCACATCAAAAAGTTTCTCCACCACGATCAAGTGCGCTGCATCTTTGGGATGAAAGGCTGATTCAACATACACAAATCAATAAATGTAATTGATCACATAAACAGAACCAAAGGCAAACACCAGACAATTATTTTGATACATGCAAAAATGCCTCTGATAAAATTCAACATCCCTTCCTGTTAAAAACTCTCAATAAACTAGGTATTGATGGAACATACCTTAAAATAATAAGAGCTATTTCATACAGCCAATATCATAAAGAATAGGCAAAAGCTGGAAGCATTCCATTTGAAAACTGGTACAAGACAAGGAAGCCCTCTGTAACCACTTCTATTCAACATAGTATTGGAAGTTCTCGCCAGGGCAATCAGGCAATAGAAAGAAATAAAGCGTATTCAAATAGGAAGAGAGAAAGTCAACTTGTCTCTCTTTGCAGATGACATGACTTCATATTTAGAAAACCCCATCATCTCAACTGAAAAACTTCTTGAACTGATAAGCAACTTCACCAAGGTCTCAAGATACAAAATCATTGTGCAAAAATCACAAGCATTCCATTACACCAACAATAGTCAAGCAGAGAGCCAAATCAAGAATGAACTCCCATTTACAATTGCTACAAAGAGAGTAAAATACCTAGGAATACAACTAGGAGTACAACGGATGTGAAGGACCTCTTCAAGGACAACTGCAAACCACTGCTCGAGGTAATAAGAGAGGACACAGGTGAATGGAAAAACATTCCATCCTCATGAATAGGAAGAATCAATATTGTGAAAATGGCCATACTGCCCAAACATTATAGATTCAATGCTATACCCATCAAAATACCGTTGACATTTTTCACAGAATTAGAAAGAACTATTTTAAATGTCATATGGAATCAAAGAATACCCCATATAGCCAAGACAATCATAAACAAAAATAACAAAGCTGGAGGCATTACACTAACTTCAAACTGTACTAGAAGGCTACGGTACCAAAACAGCAGGCTACTGCTGCCAAAACAGACATATAGACCAATGGAGTAGAACAAAGACTTCAGAAATAACACCACACATCTATGTCCACCTGATCTTTGACAAACCTGACAAAAACAAGCAAGGGAGAAAGGATCTCCTATTCAGTATATGATGCTGGGAAAACTGGCTTGCCATATACAGAAAACCAAAACTTGACCCCTTCCTTATACCTTATACAATAATTAACTCAAGATGGATTAAAGACTTAAATGTAAAATCTAAAACCATAAAAACCCTAGAAGAAAACCTAGGCAATACCATTCAGGACACAGGCAAGGACAAAGACTTCATGACAAAAATGTCAAAAGCAATTGCAACCGAAGTCAAAATTGACAAATCGGATCTAATTGAACTAAAGACCTTCTGCACAGCAAAGAAACTATCATCAGCATGAGCAATCAACCTACAGGATGGGAGAAAATTATTGCAACCTACCCATCTGACAAAGGCCTAATAACAAAAATTGACAAGGAACTTAAACATATTTACAAGCAAAAAAACAAACAACCCCATCAAAAGTGAGCAAAGGATATGAACAGAAACTTATCAAAAGAAGACATTTACCTAACCAACAAATGTATTTTTTATAAGCTCAACAATACTGATCATCCGAGAAGTGAAAATCAAAACTACCATGAGATACCATCTCACACCCATCAGAATGGTGATTATTAAAAAGTTAAGAAACAATAGATGCTGGTGAGGCTGAGAAGAAAGAGGAACGCTTTTACACTGTTGGGGAAACTGTAAATTAGTTCAACCATTGTGGAAGACAGTATGGTGATTCCTCAAGGATCTAGAACCAGAAACACCATTTGACCCAGTAATCCCATTACTGGCTATATACCCAAAGGAATATAAATCATTCCACTATAAAGACACATGCACATGTATGTTTATTGCAGCACTATATACAATAGCAAAGACATTAAACCAACCCAAATGCCCTTCAGTGCTAGACTGGATAAAGAATATGTGGTACATTTACACCATAAAATACTATGCAGTCATAAAAAGGAATGAGATCATGTCTTTTGCAGACACATGGATGAAGCCATCATACTGAGCAAACTAACACAGTAACAAAAAAATCAAACACCGCATGTTTTCACTAATAAGTGAAAGTGGAACATTGAGAAAACAAGGACACAGTGAGGGGAACAACACACAACACGGCCCGCTGGGGACTGGGGGTGAGGGAAGAGAACTTAGAGGATGAGTCAATAGGTGCAACCAACCACCATGGCAAAGGATACCTATATAACAAACCTGTACGTTCTGCACATGTATCCCATATTTTTTCAATTTAAAAACAGGAAATAATTATGTACATACATACATACATACACACATACATTCTTCCCGGATCTTCATTCCTGGTAAGCCAAGGAACCTGGAGAAACACCAGAATTCTGTCCCTCTGAAAATGCAGGACAGGTCTACCTTCATCAGCATAAAATTTTGGACCAAATGTGGTAACTGCAGGTCCACCCCACAATGAGTAACTGAAAATTGAGGCAGTATTTCAGATCCTAAAAAACTGATGAAGCAATTCGTGACACATTTGGGTTGTTTTTGCCTTTTCCTACTATGAAGAGTGCTAGTAGGAAGAAGGAAGAATGGTGTACAAATATCTGTTTGATTCTCTGCTTTCAGA
Source organism: Macaca nemestrina (assembly GCF_043159975.1). NCBI lineage: Eukaryota > Metazoa > Chordata > Mammalia > Primates > Cercopithecidae > Macaca > Macaca nemestrina. The sequence goes on from NC_092128.1 coordinate 130,654,032, forward strand.
ATCCTTTGTTTGTTTGTGTGTTTGTTTGTTCTTTCTTGAGACAGGACATCACTCCAGTCAGCCAGGCTTTTCCAGTCTGTAATTTTTGTTGTTTCCTTTTGTCAAGTTTTAGAAGATTTTATTTAATTTCTATTGAATTTTAAGGCATTTTTAGATATGTATTAAAACATTATCTCACATGCTGTGTGTTACGTTTCATTTATTTTCATCGTACATTTTTTATTTTATTATTTTATTTTATTATACTTTATATTCTAGGGAATACATGCACAAAGTGCAGGTTTGTTACATATGTATACATGTGCCATGTTGGTGTGCTGCACCCATTAACTCGTCATATACATTAGGTGTATCTCCTAATGCTATCCTTCCCTCCTCCCCCAACCCCACAACAGGCCCTGGTGTGTGATATTCCCGTTCCTGTGTCCAGGTGTTCTCATTGTTCAGTTCCCATCCATGAGTGAGAACATGTGGTGTTTGGTTTTCTGTTCTTGCAGTAGTTTGCTGAGAATGATGGTTTCCAGCTGCATCCATGTCCCTACAAAGGACATGAACTCATCCTCTTTTATGGCTGCATAGTATTCCATGGTGTATATGTGCCACATTTTCTTAATCCAGTCTATCATTGACGAACATTTGGGTTGGCTCCAAGTCTGTACTGTTGTGAATAGTGATGCAATAAACATATGTGTACATGTGTCTTTATAGCAGCATGATTTATAATCCTTTGGGGATATAGCCAGTAATGGGATGTCTGGGTCAAATGGTATTTCTAGTTCTAGATCCTTAAGGAATCACCATGCTGTTTTCCACAATGGTTGAACTAGTTGACAGTTCCACCAACAGTGTAAAAGTGTTCCTATTTCTCCACATCCTCTCCAGCACCTGTTGTTTCCTGACGTTTTAATGATCACCTTTCTAACTGGTGTGAGACAGTATCTCATTGTGGTCTTGATTTGCATTTCTTTGATGGCTAGTGATGGTGAGCATTTTTTCATGTGTCTGTTGACTGCATAAATGTATTCTTTTGAGAAGTGTCTGTTCATATCCTTTGCCCACTTTTTGATGGCATTTTTTTTTTTCTTGTAAATTTCTTTGAGTTCTTTGTAGGTTCTGGATATTAGCCCTTTGTCAGATGAGTAGATTGCAAAAATTTTCTCCCTTTCTGTAGGTTGCCTGTTTATTCTGATGGTAGTTTCTTCTGCTGTGCAGAAGCTCTTTAGTCTAATTAGATCCGATTTGTCAATTTTGGCTTTTGTTGCCATTGCTTTTGTTCTTTCAGACATGAAGTCCTTGCCCAAGCTTGTGTCCTGAATGGTATCGCCTAGGTTTTCTTCTAGGGTTTTTATGGTTTTAGGTCTAACATTTAAGTCTCTAATCCATCTTGAATTAATTTTTGTATAAGATGTAAGGAAAGGATACAGTTTCAGCTTTCTACATATGGCTAGCCACTTTTCCCAGCAGCATTTATTAAATAGGGAGTCCATTCTCCATTTCTTGTTTTTGTCAGGTTTGTCAAAGATCAGATAGTTGTAGAAGTGTGGTATTATTTCTGAGGGCTCTGTTCTGTTCCATTGGTCTATAGCTCTGTTTTGGTACCAGTACCATGCTGTTTTGGTTACTGTAGCCTTGTAGTATAATTTGAAGTCAGGTAGCGTGATGACTCCAGCTTTGTTCTTTTGACTTAGGATTGTCTTGGCAATGCGGGCTCTTTTTTGGTTCCATATGAACTTTAAAGTAGTTTTTTCCAATTCTGTGAAGAAAGTCACTGGTAGCTTAATGGGGATGGCATTGAATCTATAAATTACCTTGCACAGTATGGCCATTTTCACTATATTGATTCTTCCTATCCATGAGCATGGAATGTATGGAATGTTCTCCCATTTGTTTCTGTCCTCTTTTATTTCATTGAGCAGTGGTTTGTAGTTTTCCTTGAAGAGGTCCTTCACATCCCTTGTAAGTTGGATTCCTAGATATTTTATTCTCTTTGAAGCAATTGTGAATGGGAGTTCACTTATGATTTGGTTCTCTGTTTGTCTGTCATTGGTGTATAAGAATGCTTGTGATTTTTGCAAATTGATTTTGTATCCTGAGACTTTGCTGAAGTTGCTTATCAGCTTAAAGAGATTTTGGGCTGAGATGATGAGGTTTTCTAAATATACAATCATGTCATCTGCAAACAGGGACAATTTGACTTCCTCTTTTCCTAATTGAATATGCTTTATTTCTTTCTCTTGCCTGGTTGCCCTGGCCAGAAGTTCAACACTATGTTGAATAGGAGTGGTGAAAGAGGGCATCCCTGTCTTGTGCTAGCTTTCAAGGGGAATGCTTCCAGTTTTTGCCTATTCAATATGATATTGGCTGTGGGTTTGTCATAAATAGCTCTTATTATTTGGAGATATGTTCCATCAATTCCGAATTTATTAAGTTTTTAGCATGAAGAGCTGTTGAATTTTGTCAAAGGCCTTTTCTGCATCTATTGAGATAATCATGTGGTTTTTGTCTTTGGTTCTGTTTATATGCTGGATTACGTTTATTGATTTGTGTATGTTGAACCAGTCTTGCATCCCAGGGATGAAGCCCATTTGATCATGGTGGATAAGCTTTTTGAAGTGCTGTGGATTTGGTTTACCAGTATTTTATTGAGGATTTTTGCATGGATGTTCATCAGGGATATTGGTCTAAAATTCTTTTTTTTGTTGTGTCTCTGCCAGGCTTTGGTATCAAGATGATGTTGGCCTTATAAAATGAGTTAAGGAGGAGTCCCTCTTTTTCTATTGATTGGAATAGTTTCAGAAGGAATGGTACCAGCTCCTCCTTGTACCTCTGGTAGAATTAGGCTATGAATCTTTCTGGTCCTGGACTTTTTTGGTTGGTAGGCTATTAATTATTGCCTCCATTTCAGAGCCTGTTATTGGTCTATTCAGGGATTCAACTTCTTCCTGGTTTAGTCTTGGGAGAATGTATGTGTCCAGCAATTTATCCATTTATTCTAGGTTTTCTAGCTTATTTATGTAGAGGTGTTTTTAGTATTCTCTGATGGTAGTTTGTATTTCTGTGGGGTCAGTGATGATATCCCCTTTATCATTTTTTATTGCATCTATTGTATTCTTCTCTTTTTTCTTCTTTATTAGTCTTGCTAGCTGTCTATCAATTTTGTTAATCTTTTCAAAAAACCAGCTTCTGGATTCATTGATTTTTTGGAGGGTTTTTTGTGTCTCTGTCTCCTTGAGTTCCGCTCTGATCTTAGTTATTTCTTGTCTCCTGCTAGCTTTTGAATGTATTTGCTCTTGCTTCTCTAGTTCTTTTAGTTGTGATATTAAGATGTCAATTTTAGGTCTTTCCTGCTTTCTCTTGTGGGCATTTATTGCTATAAATTTCCCTCTACACACTGCTTTAAAAGTGTCCAGAGATTCTGGTATGATGTATCTTTGTTCTCATTGGTTTCAAAGAACATCTTTATTTCTGCCTTCATTTCGTTATGTAACCAGTAGTCATTCAGGAGCAGGTTGTTTAGTTTCCGTTTAGTTGAGAAGTTTTGATTGAGTTTCTTAATCCTGAGTTCTTGTTTGATTGCACTGTGGTCTGAGAGACAGTTTGTTATAATTTCTGTTCTTTTATATTTCCTGAGGAGTGCTTTACTTCCAACTATGTGGTCAATTTTGGAATAAGTGTGATGTGGTGCTGAGAAGAATGTATATTCTGTTGGTTTGGGGTGGAGAGTTCTGTAGATGTCTATTAGGTCTGCTTGGTGCAGAGTTGGGTTCAATTCCTGTATATTCTTAACTTTCTGTCTCGTAGATCTGTCTAATGTTGACAGTGGGGTATTAAAGTCTCCCATTATCATTGTGTGGGAGTCTAAGTCTCTTTGTAAGTCTCTAAGGACTTGCTTTATGCATCTGGGTGCTCCTGAATTGGGTGCATATATATTTTGGATAGTTAGCTCTTCTTGTTGAATTGATCCCTTTACGATTATGTAATGGCCTTCTTTGTCTCTTTTGATCTTTGTTGGTTTAAACTCTGTTTTATCAGGGACTAGGATTGCAACCCCTGCCATTTTTTGTTTTCCATTTGCTTGGTAGATCTTCCTCCATCCCTTTATTTTGAGCCTATGTGTGTCTCTGCATATGAGATGTGTCTCCTGAATACAGCAAACTGATGGGTCTTGCCACCACCAGGCCTGCCCTACAAGAGCTCCTGACTCTTTATCCAACTTGCCAGTCTGTGTCTTTTAATTGGAACATTTAGCCCATTTACATTTAGGTTAATATTGTTACATGTGAACTTGATCCTGTCATTATGATGTTAGCTGGTTATTTTGCTCATTAGTTGATGCCGTTTCTTCCTAGCATCGACGGTCTTTACATTTTGGCATGTTTTTGCAGTGGCTGGTACCAGTTGTTCATTTCCATGTTTAGTGCTTCCTTCAGGAGCTCTTGTAGGGCAGGCCTGGTGGTGACAAAATCTCTCAGCGTTTGCTTGTCTGTAAGGATTTTATTTCTCTCTCACTTATGAAACTTAATTTGGCTCGATATGAAATTCTGGGTTGAAAATTCTTTTCTTTAAGAATGTTGAATATTGCCCCACCCCTCTCTTCTGGCTTGTAGAGTTTCTGCCGAGAGATCCACTGTTATTCTCATGGGCTTCCCTTTGTGGGTAACCCGACCTTTCTTTCTGGCTGCCCTTAACATTTTTTCCTTCATTTCAACTTTGGTGAATCTGACAATTATGTGTCTTGGAGTTGCTCTTCTAGAGGAGTATCTTTGTGGCGTTCTCTGTATTTCCTGAATTTGAATGTCAGCCTGCCTTGCTAGGTTGGGGGCGTTCTCCTGGAAAATATCCTGCAGATATTTTCCAACTTGGTTCCTTTCTCCCCCTCACTTTCAGGTACACAAAACAGACGTAGATTTTGCCTTTTCCCATAGTCCCATATTTCTTGGAGGCTTTGTTCATTTCTTTTTACTCTTTTTTCTCTAAAGTTCTCTTCTCACTTCATTTTATTTATTTGATCTTCAATCACTGACGCACTTTCTTCCAGTTGACTGAGTCGGTTACTGAAGCTTGCGCATTTGTCACGTAGTTCTCTTGTCATGGTTTTCAGCTCTCTCAGGTCATTTAAGGACTTCTTTACATTGGTTATTCTAGTTAGCCATTCAGGAAATATTTTTTCAAGGTTTTTAGCTTCTTTGCTATGGGTTCGAACTTCCTCCTTTAGCTCGGAGAAGTTTGATCGTCTGAAGCCTTCTTCTCTCAACTCGTCAAAGTCATTCTCTGTTCAGTTTTGTTCCATTGCTGGAGAGGAGCTGCATTCCTTTGGAGGGGGAGAGGTGCTCAGATTTTTAGAATTTTCAGTTTTTCTGCACTTCTTTTTCCCGATCTTTGTGGTTTTATCTACCTTTGGTCTTTGATGATGTTGATGTACAGATGGGGTTTTGGTGTGGATGTCCTTTCTGTTTGTTTGTTAGCTTTCTTTCTAATAGTCATGACCCTCAGCTGCAGGTCTGTTGGAGTTTGCTCAAGGTCCACTCCAGACCCTGTTTGCCTGGGTGGCAGCAGTGGAGGCTGCAGAAGAGTGAATATTGCTGAACAGCAAATGTTTCTGCCTGATTATTCCTCTGGAAGCTTCATCTCAGAGGGGTACCCTGTTGTGTGAGGTGTGAGGTGTCAATAGGACCCTAGTGGGGGTGTCTCCCAGTTAGGCTACTCCGGGGTCAGGGACCCACTTGAGCAGGCAGTCTGTCTGTTCTCAGATCTCAAATTCCATGCTGGGAGAACCACTACTCTCTTCAAAGCTGTCAAACAGGGACATTTAAATCTGCAGAGGTTTCTGCTGCCTTTTGTTTGGCTATGCCCTCTCCCCAGAGGTGGAGTCTACAGAGGCAGGCAGGCCTCTTTGAGCTGTGGTGGGCTCCACCCAGTTCGAGCTTCCCCACCACTTTGTTTACCTACTCAAGCCTCAGCAATGGCGAGTGCCCCTCCCCCAGCCTTGCAGCCTCCTTGCAGTTAGGTCTTGGACTACTGTGCTAGCAATGAGGGAGGCTCTGTGGGCGTGGGACTCTCCAAGCCAGATGCGGGATATAATCTCCTGGTGTGACGTTTGCTGTGACCCTTGATAAAGGACAGTGTTAGGGTGGGAGTAACCCAATTTTCCAGGTGCTGTGTATCACGGTTTCCCTTGGCTAGGAAAGGGAATTCCCTTCCCCCTTGCACTTCCTGGGTGAGGTGATGGCTCGCCCTGCTTCGGTTTTTGCTCTGTGTGCTGCATTCACTGTCCTGCCCCCACTGTCCAACAAGCCCCAGTAAGATGAACCCGGTACCTCAGTTGGAAATGCAGAAATCACCCGTCTCCTGTGTTGCTCACGCTGGGAGCTGGAGGCTGGATCTGTTCCTATTCGGCCATCTTGGAACTGCCTCTCATCGGTCCTTTAATGAACAAAAGGTTTTAGCTTAGATATCTTCCTGTTTGTCAAGTTTTTCTGATTTTGACTTTTTAAAATATGCTGTCATATACAAGAAACCCTTGGATATAAAATTCCATGAATATTTATCTTTTCTTGTAGTTATAACTTCGGTGGATGTCATCAATTAATCTCTGGGTTATAGCATGTTTTCTTGAAAGTGTTCCGCAGTCCATTTTAGGCATTGAGAATTTCATCAAACTTAAGTGAATATTTCTACAAATTGAAGGCATAGTCCCTTTTGATGCTTTATTATTTGCATATATTGCTTCCACAAGACCATTTCATGCAAAGACTTGTTTTGACCCCACAGCCAGATCATTGCAACATGATATAGAATCAATTGGTCAAAAATGGGAAGGTTATCTCTGGAATGTCTATTTGACTCCATTGATCTCTCCATTTTAATTAAGACAGAATATGCTGTGTTAATTACATAACATTGCTGCACATTCTCAAATCAGAAAGTGTAGTTCCAACTTCTTTTCGTTCAATCGCGGAAAGAATGATCTTATCTCCCAGATGCACATGCTTGGAAGTACTTCTCAACACACACACACACACACTCACATCCAGACACAAAGATACAAATACACACACAGACACAAACTGTTTAATATGTACACAATTGTTAACTGGCATTGTTTTACAGGAAATAAGGCAAATGTGTAGCCACTGTCCTAACCCAGTTCCACTCCTATCATATTTGCCCATAACACTGATTAGTAAATCTGATTCAACTGTTCTATAATCACAATTTAAGCTGTGTCCATTAAATTCCCTGAGGAATGCAAAAGGATACAACCTAAGACACAAAACTTAATTGACTGCTGATATTTCATTGGTAAATTGGGTAATTGATGGGTAAATGTAGTGGAACCGGTGGGTGGGCATTAGTTATATAAGGGGTGAAGCAGCAAGATACTTCATTATTAAAAGGTGTTTGAAAGAAATTGAAACACAGGAGTGTGTATATTCAGCTGAAATAAAATTAGAAAACCCAGAAATAAATCTCACTTGGGGTGTAAAAAAGTGGCATTAGGGGAGATTCTGGGTCAATCGTCCAACTGTGCAAACTGGATCTTGGAAGCAGGATCCCTTTCCTGCAATGAGACTTGTTTATTGGTGGTGGTGTTTCAGTGGAAACGATTTTGGAGAATGGCCCCTTCCTTTTGTGTATCTGCTGATTAGATTTCATGGCTGATTAGATTTCATGGGAAGTCTGGGGTTTTAAACTCTATTTAAATGTTAACATAATTCATTCAAATGGCAAAAAATCAACAGGTTCTTTGATGTGGAATCATCACGGATCAATTTCTTCTTAGGTACAGTTATTAAAGTTGACCTACCAGAGTGAGACAATTCTGGAGAATGGCCCCTTCCTTTAGTGTATTTGCTGATTAGATTTAATGGTACATTTATCATTAGGTATAGTGATCAAAGTTGACCTACCCAAGAGTAGAGATGTCCAGGACAGAACTCAGGACTCTGTAGAATCACAGAATCTTGGGTGCAACACTGTTCAAGCACATAAATATGCTCATTCAGAGTGTTTCGGTGTGACATGTGTGTGAATTGCAGTGTAATGAGCATGACACGCAGACAGGTTATCAAGTGGACTCACCTCAAAATCAGTTATGGGCATTACAGAACACTGATGCCAAGTTCCCAGATCCAGAGGAAAGAAACTCCAGCATCCTGTGTAAAGCCACGGCATCTGGATTTCTCATGCTTCTGGGGATCATGCTCCTGAAAACGGTGACTCCTTCCTCCTTGTGGAGCATCTTTCTCAGCAGCGCCCATTTCTTCTTCCAGGACTCTGTCCAACAGAAAGGGGAAGCCTTCTGATAGAGCACACCTGACCCATGAAAAGAAAAGGGAAAGAAAGGAGGCCAAAGGTCACACTCTCCTCATTCCACCATCCTCCCTAAAATCATCCTGATTTCATGGGCCCTGAGACCGGGGATGCTTCTGTACACCTCGAGGCCTTGGCGCCTGACCTAAATTCTATTCTCTTTCTCATTATCTGAAAAATTTTAAGAAAATCCCTAGAGCCAGGATCTTTATTCCTAGTAAGCCAAAAGTCCCAAGAAACACCCAAATTCTGTCCCTCTTAGTTTGGGAAACAAGTCTACCTTCATCAGCATGACATTTTCCACCAAATGTGGTAACTGCAAGTCCACCACACAATGCTTAACTGGAATTGGAAGCAACATCTCAGACGATGAAAAATACATGCAAGAATCCCTAAGACAAACGGTTTATTTTTCCCTTTCTTACTAAAACAACTGCCAGTATTAACAATGGTATGCAAATCTCTTTTAGACGCCCTGCTTTTAAATCTCTAGGTTTCTTCCTGAGACAGGGAGTCACTCCCATCACCCAGGCATTTACAGTGTTTAATTCTGGTTATATGCTATTCTCAAATTTACAACTATTTATTTCATCCCTCTCAAATGTTGATCCATTATCACATACGTATTAAAATATTATCTCCCAGGCTGCGTGATATGTTATTTTTATATTCATCCTTCCTTAAATGAACCAAAGGTTTTAGTTGGATTAGATTGTGATTAGTCAAGTTTTCTGATTTCATGATTTCTTGAATTGCGGTCATATGACCTCAATCACTGGAAATAGAATGTCATGAGTATTTCTCTTTACTTGCAATCATAAATTCAGGGAATGTCATCAATTGGTATGTCGGTGATTGCATGATTTCCTGAAAGTCTTTCACAGTCTAATTTGGGCACTACTCAGTCTAATTTGGGCACTACTTACTTTCTCTAAGTTCAGTGCATGTTTCCAACACTTGATGCTTTATGATTTGGGTATATAGCTTCCGCAAGAGCATTTCCTGCAAACACATGTCTTGGTCCCCACTGGTAAGTCATTTCACTCGAACACAGAATCAATAGGCTGAACATGGAAAGGTTTTTGCTAGAATACTTATTAGACTGCACGGATCTATACTTTGATATTAAGGAAACAAATACACTGTGTTACTAACTGTACTTCATTGATGATTCTCAAGTCAGAAAGTACAGGTCTGACTTCCTGTCCTTCAATGCCTGAAAGGATGATCGTATCTGCCAAAAGCACATAGTTAGAAGCACATCGCAGCTCAAACACACACACACCCAGACATATAAACAAACACAAAGAAACACTCACATGGGCATGATTCTGCGTGCCCACAAGCTCACGCAAGCAAAACACACACACACAAGCACACACATTGTTTCGTAAGGACAGAATTATTCCCTACCACTGTTTTAAGGAAACTAACGCATTCCCCAGGAGTTTTAAGTGAACTCCCTGGGGAATACAAGGGGACACACCCTATGACTCATTCCTTAATTGGGTGCTGAGATTTGATTGGTGGACCGCGTACCTGATGGGTGGGTGGGGTGTTCGAGGTAGGCGGGGGTGAGTTATATAAGGGCTGATGCGGCCAGATGGCACGTCATTTGAAGACTGTCTCGGAAGAGATAGCGTCTTTCTGCAACGTGCGGTCCCAGCAGAGAAAGCTTGTGATCCTTGCTCCTGGCGACATGGAGGCCGATTCACTCCACTTGGGAGGTGAGTGGCAGTTCAACCACTTTTCAAAACTCACATCTTCTCGGCCAGATGCAGCTTTTGCTGAAATCCAGCGGACTTCTCTACCTGAGAAGTCACCACTGTCATCTGAGACCCATGTCGACCTCTGTGATGGTTTGGCTCCTGTGGCAAGACAGCCTGCCCCTGGGGAGAAGCTTCCTCTCAATAGCAGGAGACCTGCTGCGGTGGGGGCTGGGCTCCAGAATATGGGAAATACTTGCTACGTGAATGCTTCCCTGCAGTGCCTGACATACACACCACCCCTTGCCAACTACATGCTGTCCCGGGAGCACTCTCAACTTTGTCATCGTCACAAGTCCTGCATGCTGTGTACGATGGAAGCTCACATCACACGGGCCCTCCACTGTCCTGGCCACGTCATCCAGCCTTCACAGGCATTGGCTGCTGGCTTCCATCGAGGCAAGCAGGAAGACGCCCATGAATTTCTGATGTTCATTGTGGATGCCATGAAAAAGGCATGCCTTCCCGGGCACAAGCAGGTAGATCATGACTCTGAGGACACCACCCTCATCCACCAGATATTTGGAGGCTGCTGGAGATCTCAAATCAAGTGTCTCCACTGCCAGGGCGTTTCGGACACCTTTGACCTTTACCTGGACATCGCCCTGGATATCCAGGCAGCTCAGAGTGTGAAGCAAGCTTTGGAACAGGTGGTGAAGCCCGAAGAACTCAATGGAGAGAACGTCTATCATTTGTGGTCTTTGTCTCCAGAAGGCGCCTGCCTCCAAGACGTTCACTCTACACTCTTCTGCCAAGGTCCTCATCCTTGTATTGAAGAGATTCTCCGATGTCACAGGCAACAAACTTGCCAAGAATGTGCAATACCCTGAGTGCCTTGACATGCAGCCATACATGTCTCAGCAGAACACAGGACCTCTTGTCTATGTCCTCTATGCTGTGCTGGTCCATGCTGGGTGGAGTTGTCACAACGGACATTACCTCTCTTATGTCAAAGCTCCAGGAGGCCAGTGGTATAAAATGGATGACGCCGAGGTCACTGCCTGTAGCATCGCTTCTGTCCTGAGTCAACAGGCCTATGTCCTCTTTTACATCCAGAAGAGTCAACTGGAAAGATGCAGTGAGAGTGTGTCAATAGGCAGGGAACCAGGAGCCCTTGGCACTGAACACAAAGAAAGGCGAGCAACGCAAGGAGAGCTCCAGAGAGAACCCTGCCTCCAGGTACCCGACTTGGAGGAGCACTTGGTGGAAAGAGCCACTCAGGAAAGCACCTTAGACCACTGGAAGCTCCTCCAAGAGCAAAACAAAACCAAGCCTGACTTCAACGTCAGAAAAGTCGAATGTACCCTGCCTCCCAACGTGCTTGTGATTCATCCATCAAAATACAAGAGTGGGATGAACAACCATCATCCTGAACAGCAAAGCTCCCTGCTGAACCTCTCTTCAAGGAACCTGACACCTCAGGAGTCCATGAACACTGGCACACTCACTTCTCTGCAAGGGAGGATCAGGAGATCCAAAGGGAGGAACAAACACAGCAAGAGGGCTCTGTTTGTGTGCCAGTGATCTCAGGAAAAGTCTCCACCCAAACGCAGGAGTGCATGCGCACATACACTGACACACACACACATACACGTACACACACACACACCCACCAGGGGTTCACTCACACACACACACACACACCCCATCACATACACAGTCAATCCGACATAAAGTAATGAGGAGCACAGGTTTCTGTCTACACAAGAGGGACAATTGGATAGTGATGGCTGCGTTTCAGGATGAGCCCAGACATGGGAAACATCGAGTTTTGCAGTCGTGAGTCTTCTGAATCTGTGGAGGGATTGTCTGTGTGTTTGTGTTCATGGTAGATGACATTCAGTGTGAATTTCTGAATATGACATATTGTGGTGTAGGGTTGCGCGTGAGGTTATTGCAGGGGACGGGGTTGACTATTTTCTCTTGGCGTGTGTTTCATTCGTCAGTTGTTGGTGAGCACCAGAAGTTGAAATTTTGCGAACGTGGGACTTCTGTGGATCCTTCTCGCTACCTTGAGTAGTGGAAACTGGAACGCATTTGAAGAGAGGAAGGGTGTTCTTCTTTTGAACCTGCCTCGCCGTTTTTACATTGCTTGTTGAATGGATGTCAGGCGCCCTAGGACTTGTGCCCTTGGTGGAACCCACAGAATGCTGGAGACAGACAGACAGACACACTTGCCTATTGAATGGTGTCCATTTCCAATGAATTGAAGCACAAAATCATCCCACTGGTATGTGAGTCATTTGGAAGTAAGTCGTATTGATAATAAAGGAAATCAAACACACAAGCGCGTGTGTATTCAACTACAATAAAATCAGCCAGCACTGAAATAAATCTCATTTGGTGTGTATAATAATGGCATTTGGGAGATTCCAGGTCAATCGTCCAGCTGCGAAAGGTGCATCTCTGAAGCACAGTCCCTGACCTGCAATGAGACTTGTTCATCCGAGGTGGTGTTGCAGTGGAAATGATTGTGGGAAACGGCCCCTTCCTTTTGTGTATTCGCTGATTGGATTTCAGGCTCCGTTTCTCGTTCGGTACAGTGATCCAAGTTGACCAATCCGAGAGGAAACGTGTCCAGGGCATAACTCAGGGCTCCGTACAACCACAGAATCTTGGGTGCAACCCTGCTCAAGCACACAAATGTGCGTATTAACAGTGTCTCTGTATGACGTGTGTGCAAAGTACAGTGTGATGAGCATGACTTGCCGACAGGTGATCCATTGGGCTCACCTAAAAATCAGTTATGAGCATGAAAGAACACCGACGCCCAGGTCCCCGCTTCAGACATAACACCCTCCAGCGTCTTGTGTGAAGCCACGGCATCTGGACTGCTCATGCTTCTGGGGATCATTCTCCTGAAAATGGTGGCTCCTTTCTCCCTGTGGAGCAACGCTCTACGCAGCGCTTCTTTCCTCCCCCAGGACTCTTTTCATCGGGCCCGGGACGCCTTCTGATTCAACACACCTGCCCCATGAAAAGTCAATGGAAAGAAACGGGGCCAAAGGTCACAGTCCTCTCATTCCACCATCCTCCCTAAAATCTTCCTGATTTCATGGGCCCTGAGGCCAGCGTGTTTCTTTACACCTCGCCGAGGCCTTGGGGCTGGGCCTAAAATCTGCCCCGTTTCTCACTCTCTAAGACATTTGGACAAAATCCCTGGAGCCAGGATCTTCATTCCTGGTAAGTCAAAGGACCTGAAGACACAACCAAATTCTGTCCCTCCTAGTTTGGGGAGCATGTCTACGTTCATCAGCTTTAAATTTTGCACCAAATGTGGGAACTGCCAGTCCACCACACAATGCCTAACTGGAAACGGAGGCAACATCGCAGATCCTGAACAATCCATGCAAGAATCCATGAGATAAATTCTTTTCGCCGTTTCCTCCTGAAACAAAGGCCAGTAGTAACAATGGTGTACAAACCTCTGTTTCACTCCCTGCTTTTAAATCTCTCTGTTTCTTTCTTCTTGAGACAGGGCGCCCCACTCCCATAACCAGGCTTTTCCAGTGTTTAATTCTGGTTGTTTGCTTTTGTCAAATTTACAACTTTTTATTGCATCTCTCTCAAATGTTGATCCATTATCACATACATATGAAAATGTCATCTCCCATGCTGTGTGATATGTGGTTTTTATTTTCATCCTTTGTTAAATGAACCGAAGGTTTTAGTTGGCATAGTTTCCGATTACTCAAGTTTCTTGATTTCATGATTTCTTCAATTGCCCTCGAACGTCCCCAACCACCGGAAATAGAATGTCATGAGTATTTCTCTCTTCTTGCAATCATAAATTCAGGGAATGTCATCAATCAGCCTCTCGGTGATTGCATGATTATCCGAAAATCTTTCACCATCTAAATTGTGCACTGAGTATTTCGTCTAACTTCAGTGCATGTTTCCAACACTCGATGCTTTATGATTTGGGTATCTAGCTCCCACCAGAGCGCTTCCTGCAAAGACTTATCTTGTTCCCCACTGGCAAGTCATTTCTCTCGGATATAGCATCAAGAGGCTGAACATAGAAATGTAATCTCTGGAATATCTAATGGATTACCCGGATCCCTACACAAACACACACACACAGGTGTACAGTCATTCCTACATAACATAATGTGGTCTTCAGGTTTTTGTCTATGCAGAAGGGACAACTGGTTAGTGATTATTGCATTTCAACATGATCCCATATCTAATATGTTGTTGTGGATTTGTGAGTATTCTGATCATTTGAAGGGACTGTCTCTGTTCATGTGATTTCACAGTGGATGACATCCTATGTGAATATCTGTATACTACATTTTGAGGTGTAGGTTTCCCCCTCAGGTTACTGGATGGATTTGAGTTTATTATTCTGTCTTGGTTTCTTTTGATTAGTCAATTGGTAGGTGAAAGTAGGTGAAATTTTGCTAACGTGGGATATAGGTGAATCATTCTCATGAATATGAATAATTGAAACTGGGATGCATTTGTAACATTGGAAGGGTGTTCTTATTTTTTATCCCAACTTTTTTTGCATTTGTTTTCAACCGACATCAGGTTCCCTGGGTAGAACCTAGGTAATTCTTGGAACAGACAAACAGATGCTGTTAATTTTATGGTGTCAGTTTAAGTTTAATTTAAAGGGAAATTTTTCTCACCAGTATGTAATTCATTTTCAAATAACTTATACTTATCATAAATGGAATAATACACAACACACTGAAGTGTGTGAGTATGAAACTACAGTCAAATTAGAAAGTTCTTAAATAAAGTGCATTTCATGAGTAAAGGATGGAATTTTCTAAAATTCTAGATCAACCATCCAGCTGTGAAATCTATATCTTTGAAGCAGTATCCCTGTTCTGAGAGTTGTTTTTCTCTGGTGGTATTTCAGTGGAAACTAGTTTGGGGAATAGCCCCTTCACTTTTTATATTTGCTTGTTACTTTTCATTGTAAATCTGTGTTTTTAAACTGTATTTAAATGTTAATAGAATCCATCCCAATAAAACATAACCAACAGCTCTTCTCATTTCTATTCATCACAGATCAATCTCTTGTTAGTTATGGTGATCGGTTTACTTACCTGAGAGTAAATGACACCTGGGCAGAACACAGGGCTCCATAGAAGTACAGAATCTTGGGTCCAACCCTGTCCAAGCATCAAAATGTGTATATTAACAATGTGTCTGTGTGAATTGTGTGTGAAGTAAAGTGAGCTTAGTACAACTTGCAGTAGATTATTAATTTGATCACTTTGTAATCAGTGAATGAGCTTTAAAGAGTATCAATGACCAGTGCCTACCCCCCAGAGATAAGAACTTCCAGTGTCTTGTGTGAAACCACGGCATCTGGATTGCTCATGATTCTGAAGATAATTCTGTCCCCCATGGTTTCAGAATCATTGCAGGAGGTGGAAACAGATAACACATCAGTCCCTTGCTCTCTCTGCCCTCTTCACTCAGGAAAAGTCTCACTGGGACCAAGGAAAATCCTATGGTTTCCTAGGGAGAAGGATTTTTCTCAGGAGAGAAAATGGTGGCTCCTTCCTCCCTGTTGAGCCTCTTCCTCAGGATTGCCCCTTTGTCTCTCCAGGACTCTGTTCATCAGACCCAAGATGCCCCCTGGTTGAGCACATCTGGCCTATGAACAAATAAGGGGAAGGAATGGTTCCAAAGACTGTACTATGCTCACTCCACCATCCCCTCTGAAACTATCCTGACTCCATGAGCCCTGGGTCAGAAGCTGTTTCTTTATATCTCTAGGATTTGCCTCACAACCTAAATCCTGCCCCATTTCCTACATCTTGTAAATTTTGACAAAACCTGTAGAGTCTAGATCTTTTTTCCTGACAGGGCAAAGGGAGATACACCAGAGTTCTGTCCCTCTGAGACTGCAGGACATCTCAGCTTCCATCAACATGAAATTTTGCATCAAATATAGTTACTGCAGGTCCACCTCACAACGAGTAATGGAAGGTGAGACAACATCTCAGACCCTGTACAGTTTTTGGCCAAGCTCATGTAGTTTGGCAATGCTTTTACTCTATAAATCAGTTGTGAAAACACTTAGGATTCATATTATTTAGTCTTTTAATCAGTCTGTTATTATTTTCAATGTATTTACTACACTTCAGCTTAATATTTCTGATAAACTTTGTTGCAAAATTCTCAATATAATAGTGGCAAACCAAATCCAGCAATACATCAAAAAGCTTATCCACCAAGATCAAGTCGGCCTCATCCCTTGGGTGCAAGGCTGGTTCAACATATGCAAATCAATAAATGTAATTCACCACATAAACAGAACTAAAGACAAAAACCCCATAATTATTTCAGTTGACTCAGAAAAGGTCTTTGATAAAATTCAACATTCCTTTATGCTAAAAACTCTCATGAAACTAGGTATTGATGGAACATGTCTCAAAATAATAAGAGCCATTTATGACAAACCCACAGTCATTATCATATTGAATAGGCAAAAGCTGGAAGTATTCCATTTGAAATTTGGCACAAGGCAAGGATGCCCTCTCACCACTCCTATTCAATATAGTGTTGGAAGTTCTGGCCAAGGCAATCAGGTAAGAGAAAGAATAAAGTTTATTCAAACAGGAAAAGAGGAAGTCGGACTTTCTTTATTTGCAGATGACATGATCCTATATCTATAAAATCCCATCACCTCAGCCCAAAAGATTCTTAAGCTACAAGCAACTTCAGCAAAGTCTCAAGATACAAAATCAGTGTGCAAAAATCTCAAGCATTCTTATACACCAACAATAGACAAGAAGAGAGCCAAATCACAAATGAATTCACATTTACAATTGCTACAAAGAGTATAAAATACCTACCTAGGAATACAGCTAACAAGGCAAGTGAAGGACCTCTTCAAGGAGAACTACAAACCGCTACTCAAGGAAGTAAGAGAGGACACAAACAAATGGAAAAACATTCCATGCTCATGGGTAAGAAGAATCGATATCATGAAAATTGCCATACTTCCCAAAGTAATTCATAGATTCCATGCTATTCCCATAAACTACCATGGACATTCTTTACAAAATTAGAAAAAACTACTTCAGAATTCATATGAAATGAAAAAAGAGCCCATATACCCAGGACAATCCTAAGCAAAAGTAACAAAGCTGGAGGCATCATGCTATCTGACTTCAAACCATATTACAAGGCTACAGTAACCCAAACAGCATGGTAGTGGTACAAAACAGACACATAGACCAATGGAATGGAATAGAGATATCAGAAATAAGACTGCACGTCTACAACCATTTTATTTTGGAGGAAAACAAACAATGGGGAAAGGATTCCCTATTTAATAATGAATCGTGCTGGAAAAACTGGCTAGACATATGCAGAAAACTGAAACTGGACCCCTTCCTTATACCTTATACAAAAATGAACTGAAAATGGATTAAAGATTTAAATGTAAAACTCAAAACTATAAAAATCCAACTCCATATAAAAGTGGGCAAAAACTGGGTGCAGTAGCTCATGCCTGTAATCCCAGAAGTTTGGGAAGGTGAGGTGGGCAGATAACTTGAGGCCAGGAGTTCAAGATCAGCCTGGCCAACCTGGTGAAACTCAGTCTCTACTCAAAATACAATAAATTAGCCAGATGTGGTGGCAGGTGCCTGTAATTCCAACTACTCAGGAGGCTGAGACAGAAGAATCACCTGAATCTGGGAGGTAGAGGTTGCAGTGACCCGAGATTGTGCCACTGAACTCCACCCTGGGTGACACAGCAAGACTCTGTCTTAAAAAGTGAAAATAAAAATATTTTTAAAAGTGGGCAAAGGATATGAACAGACACTTATGCAGCCAACAAACATATAAAAAAAAAAGCCCAACGTTACTGATCATTAGAGAAATACAAATCAAAACCACAGTGAGATGCCATCTCATGCCAGTCAGAATGGTGGTTATTAAAAAGTCAAGAAACAACAGATGCTGGTGAGACTGTGGGGAAACAGGAACATTTTTACACTGTTGGAGCGAATGTAAATTCAATCACTGTGGAAGACAGTGTGGTGATTTTTCAAAGACCTAGAATCAGAAATACCATTTGACCCAGCAATGCCATTACTGGGTATATACCAAAAGGAATATAAATTCTTGTATTATAAAGATACTTGCATGCATATGTTCATTGCCACACTATTCACAATAGCAAAGACATGGAATCAACCCAAATACCCATCAGTGACAGACTGGATACAGAAAATCTGATACATATACACCATGGAATACTATGCAGCCATAAAAAGGAATGAGATCATGTCCTTTGCAAGGACATGGATGAAGCTGGAAGCCATTATTCTCAGCAAACTAACGCAGGAACAGAAAACCAAATACACACGTTCTCACTTATAAGTGGCAGATGAACAATGAGAAGACATAGACACAGGGAGGGGAACAACATACACTGGAGCCTGTCTGAGGGTGAGTGAGGAGGGAGTGCATCAGAATAAATAGCTAATGCATGTGGGGCTGAATACCTAGGTTACGGGTTGATAGGTACAGCAAACCACCATGCACACACTTACCTATGTAACAAACCTGCACGTCCTGCACATGTATCCTGGAACTTAAAATGAAATAAAATAAAATTTTTAAAAACTTTATTTTTTCTAAGTCCTGTTTGCAATTTTCAACGTGAACTTTCTAGTAGACATTTATCATATATAGAATTATATAGTTGATTTTTGAACAACTATGGTTCTGCCATTCTTTAAAATGCAAATTCTTTATGAGTGTGTGTATGTATGTACACATATGTGTGCATATATATTTGTGTGTATATATGTGTGTGTATATATATGTGTACATGTGTGTGTGTGCAGATAGATAGATAGATAGATAGATAGATAGATAGATAGATAGATAGATAATGCTCCTGGTCTTCTGTTTGAGTAGGCTGAGAAGGAGGAGGGGGAGGAGTGATTGTTCTTGCAGTCTCAGAGGTAGCTAGGTGGAAGAGAATCTGTACAAATGAACACATGAAGTTCTCATTTGTAAGTGTGAGTTAAATAATTGTACACCTGGACATAGAAGTGGAATGAAAGACACTAGATATCTGGAAGGGTGAGAGGGTGGGAGGGGCAAATAATAAACAATGGTTCAGATATCTGGATTCCTTGATCCCAAATGGTGTACAATTATTTCTCTTTAATTGGTGTCCATTTACCAGCAAGTTTGAGAGGAGTGAGCCAAGCTCAGAAAGGCATTCAGCCCTAAAATCAGATGTGCATGGCAATGGGCAGAAGTACCCTCTCCCTTTCTCAGAACAAATCCAAGCTTCCTTTATACCCCTTACCCACAGGAAAGTTATCTTCCAAAATGTATTTCTGCTGGAGGCAAAATTTTTTATATTTTATGGAAAAAAACCTTGTAACTTGGTAAAACTTAGAAATTAATATTGGAAAAACAGTAGGGCACTCTCTTTGGGACATAATCTTTGAGACACTTCAGCAGCATATACAGAATTCCTCCTGAGAAAATCCAGACAGCATAAACTTGAGCATGTTCATGAGAAATGGAGAAGTACACATTTATTCACATATTTTACATTAAAGTTTATCAAGGGTAGAAATTCAAAAATCTGTTTTACTCTGAATGTTCATATGAAAGTACAGACATTCACCTAAATTTTCCTGAAATTATTTAAAAATTCATTTGTCATTGGTAACAGAAAGTTCCAAACATCTCCATTTTACAAGTCTCATTATCCATATTTTCTCTAAAATATTCAGAAATAGAAAACAAAAATATAGATTAAAATAGCTCATACTTTTTGAATTTAAAATAATTGTTCAGTAACTGGGAAGAAAGGTTTACACAAATCGGAAATTCTGTATGTATATAGAAATTAATAAGATGAGAAAATTATGGCAAACAATAGGGGGCTTCAATAAGTTCATGCAAAATAACAATTATGAAAAAACTATGCATGAACTTTTAGCTTTTGCATCAAAACACACATATACTAGTTTATTTTAACTTTTTTCTCTTTTTGAGACAGGGTTTCACTCCCCTCACCGAGGTTGCAGTGCAGTGGAGCAATCTTGGCTCAAAGTAACCTCTGCTTCCCATGCTCTGCTTCTCCTGCCTCAGCCTTTCAAGTAGCTGGGACCTTGTCTGGTTAATTTTTGTATTTTTTGTAGAGGCTAATTTTTGTATTTTCTGTCGAGGCAGGGTTTTGCCATGTTGCCCAACCTCCCAAAGTGCAGGGGTTACAGGCGTGAGCCACCATGCCCGGCCCTGTTTTAACATATCTGAACAGGATTTAAAACATCAGTCTGAAAAGAGCCACATGAATTCTGCCAAATTGAATTCTGCCAAACCTGAAACAAGAACAAACATCAAATTTATGGTGAAGCTGGGGTACAAAAAACGGTGAAATAAATTATTCTTTATGAAAAGTCTATGGGAAAAATGACCTGAAGGATCAGTCGTTTACAAACGGATACCTGATTCTAAGAAGAGATAAGACAATGTTGAAGATGAAGCCCACAGAGGAGGGGCATCCATTCCAATTTTTGAGAGAAAAAAAATTGTTTCTATGCCCTAATTGAGGAGGTCTGACTATTAACAAGAGATATTATAGCCAACACCACAGACATCTCAATTGGTTCAGCTTACACAATACTGACTATAACGTGAAAGTTGAGAAACTTTACATTTGATGAGTCCCGAATACTCTTGTGCCTAGATCAGCTAAGGACAAAAGCAGAGCTATTAGTGACTATTTTGAACAAGCAGAATCAAGTTCCTGAAGTATTATTTTGAAGAATTATAATAGGGAGTGAAACTGACTTTATCAATAGGATCCTGAAGGCAAAGCACAATTAAAGCAATGGTTACCAAGAGGTAGAAGTGGTCCAGTCAAAGCAAAAGCAAACTTCTCAAAAGCAAAAGCCATAGAGGTTTTGGGGCTGTTCAAGGCATTTTGCTTGTTGACATTCTGTAGGATCAAAGCACCATATCTTCTTAGTAGGAGAGTTCTTAGAGAAAATTAGCAAATACTTTTGCAGAAAAGTGCCCTGTAAAGCTTCACTAGAGAGTCCCTCTGCACCACAGCAACACTTCTGTTCCTTCCTCTTGTCAAACACCAGTAATTTTGCAAGAGTTTTCATGGGAAATTATTAGGCTTCAACATTACAGTCCTGATTTGGTTTCTTCTGAACTTATTTTTCCTAATCTTAAAATAACTCTAAAGGGCACCCATTTTTCCTTAGTTAATAGTAGAAGACTGCATTGACATGATTAAATTCCCATGACCCTCAGTTCTTTAGCAACGGACTGAATGGTTGGGATCATCCCTTAATGCAGTGTCTTGACCTCAGTAGAGATTATACTGAGAAATAAAGTTGATATACATTTTCATTTTTAAATCAATATTTCACTGACATTTTAAAATCCCTTCACAATTCACATTTGTCTCAAAAGTATTTAAATTTAGAAATCATATCCAGTGAGGTTGGTGCCATGATGGCCAAATAGGAACAGCTCCAGCCTCCAGCTGCCAGCGTGAGCAACACAGAAGATGGGTGATTTCTGCATTTCCAACTGAGGTATCGGGTTCGTCTCACTGAGACATGTTGGACAGTTGGTGCAGGACAGTGGGTGCAGCCCAACGAGTGAGAGCCAAAGCAGGGCAAGGCATCGCCTCACCTAGGAAGCGCAAGGGGGAAGGGAATTCCTTTTCCTAGCCAAGGGAAACAGTGACACACAACACCTGGAAAATTGGGTCACTCCCACACAATACTGTGCTTTACCAAGGGTCTTAGCAAACGGCACATGAGGAGATTATATCCCACACCTGGCTCGGAGGGTCCCAAGCCCACAGAGCCTCTCTCATTGCTAGCACAGCAGTCTGAGATCTAACTGCAAGGCGGCAGCAAGGCTGGGGGAGGGGCGCCCACCATTGCTGAGGCTTAAGTAGGTAAACAAAGAAGCCAGGAATCACGAACTGGGTGGAGCCCACTGCAGCTCAAGGAGGCCTGCCTGCCTCTCTAGACTCCACCTCTGGGGACAGGCCATAGCTAAACAAAAAGCAGCACAAACCTGTGCAGATGTAAATGTCCCTGTCTGACAGCTTTGAAGAGAGTAGTGATTCTCCCAGCATGGAGGTTGGGATCTGAGAACTGACAGACTGCCTGCTCAAGTGGGTCCCTGACCCCCGAGTAGACTAACTGGAGAGCCTAACTGGGAGTAGCCTAACTGGAGTGGACCTCAAGCAAAGTCCAACAGACCTGAAGCTGAGGGTCCTGGCTGTTAGAAGGAAAACTAACAAACAGAAAGGACATCCACACCAAAACCTCATCCATACATCACCATCATCAAAGACCAAAGGTAGATAAAACCACAAAGAGGGGGAAAAAGCAGTGCAGAAAAGCTCAAAATTCAAAAAATTAGAGCACCTCTCCCCCTCCAAAGGAACGCAGCTCCTCGCCAGCAACAGAACAAAGCTGGACGGAGAATGACTTTGACAAGTTGAGAGAGGAAGTCTTCAGTTGATCAAACTTCTCAGAACTAAAGAAGGAACTACGAACCCAGCACAAAGAAACTAAAAACCTTGAAAAAAGATTTGATGAATGGATAACTAGAATAACCAATGCAGAGAAGTCCATAAACGACCTGATAGAGATGAAAACCATGACACAAGAACTACATGACAAATGCACAAGCTTCAGTAACCGACTCGATCAATTGGAAGAAAGAGTATCAGAGATTGAAGATCAAATGAATCAAATGAAGTGAAAAGAGAAATTTAGAGAAGAAAGAGTAAAAAGAAATGAACAAAGCCTCCAAGAAATGTGGGATTATGTGAAAAGACCAAATCTACATCTGATTGGTGTACCTGAAAGTGATGGGGAGAATGGAACCAAGTTGGAAAACACTCTGCAGGATATCATCCAGGAGAACTTCCCCAATCTAGCAAGGCAGGCCAACATTTAAATTTGGGAAATACAGAGGACTCCACAAAGATACTCCTCAAGAAGAGCAACTCCAAAACACATAATTATCAGATTCACCAAAGTTGAAATGAAGGAAAAAATGTTAAGGGCAGCCAGAGAGAAAGGTTGCGTTACCCACAAAGGGAAGCCCATCAGATTAACAGCAGATCTCTTGGCAGAAACTCTACAAGCCAGAAGAGAGTGGGGGCCAATATTCAACATTCTAAAAGAATTTTCAAACCAGAGTTTCATATCCAGCCAACTAAGTTTCATAAGTGAAGGAGAAATAAAATCCTTTACAGACAAGCAAATGCTGAGAGACTGTCACCACCAGGCCTGCCCTACAAGAGTTCCTTAAGGAAGTACTAAACATGAAAAGAAACCATCAGTACTAGCCATTGCAAAAACATGCCAAAATGTAAAGACCATCGAGGCTAGGAAGAAACTGCATCAACTAATGAGCAAAATAACCAGCTAACATCATAATGACAGGATCAAGTTCACACATAACAATATTAACCTTAAATGTAAATGGATTAAATGCTCCAATTAAAAGACACAGACTGGCAAATTGGATAAAGAGTCAAGACCCATCAGTTTGCTGTATTCAGGAGACCCATCTCACATGCAGAGACACACATAGGCTCAAAATAAAGGAATGGAGGAAGATCTACCAACCAAATGGAAAAAAAAAATGGCAGGGGTTGCAATCTTAGTCTCTGATAAAACAGACATTAAACCACAAAGATCAAAAGAGACAAAGAAGGTCATTAAATAATGATAAAGGGATCAAATCAACAAGAAGAGTTAACTATCCTAATCAACAGAATACACATTCTTCTCAGCACCACATTGTACTTATTGCAAAATTGACCACATAGTTCGAAGCAAAGCACCCCTCAGCAAGTGTAAAAGAACAGAAATTATAACAAACTGTCTCTCAGACCACAGTGCAATCAAACAAGAACTCAGGATTAAGAAACTCAATCAAAACCACTCAACTACATGGAAACTGAACAACTTGCTCTTGAATGACTACGGGGTACATAACGAAATGAAGGCAGAAATAAAGATGTTCTTTGAAACCAATGAGAACAAAGATACAACATACCAGAATATCTGGGACACATTTAAAGCAGTGTGTAAAGGGAAATTTATAGCACTAAGTTCTCACAAGAGAAAGCAGGAAAGATCTAAAATTGACACCTTAACATCACAATTAAAAGAACTAGAGAAGCAAGAGCAAACACATTCAAAAGCCAGCAGAAGGCAAGAAATAACTAAGATCAGAACAGAACTGAAGGAGACAGAGACACAGAAAACCCTTCGAAAAAATCAATGAATCCAGAAGCTGGTTTTTTGAAAAGATCAACAAAATTGATAGACCACTAGCAAGATTAATAAAGAAGAAAAGAGAGAAGAATCAAATAGATGCAATAAAAAATGATAAAGGGGATATCACCACTGACCCCACAGAAATATAAACTACCATCAGAGAATACTATAAAAACCTCTTTGCAAATAAACTAGGAAACTTATAAGAAATGGATAAATTCCTGGACACATACACTCTCCCAAGACTAAACCAGGAAGAAGTTGAATCCCTGAAGAGACCAATAGCAGAGTCTGAAACTGAGGCAATAATTAATAGACTACTAACCAAAAAAAGTCCAGGACCAGACAGATTCACAGCTGAATTCTATCAGAGGTACAAAGAGGAGCTGGTACTATTCCTTCTGAAACTATTCCGATCAATAGAAAAAGAAGGAATCCTCTCTAACTCATTTGATGAGGTCCACATCATCCTGATACCAAAGCCTGGCAGAGACACACCAAACAAGAGAATTTTAGACCAATATCCCTGATGAACATTGACACAAAAATCCTCAATAAAATACTGGCTAACCGAATCCAGAAGCACATCAAAAAGCTTATACACTATGATCAAGTGGGCTTCATCCCTGGGATCCAAGGCTGGTTCAACATACTCAAATCAATAAATGTAATCCAGCATATAAACAGAACCAAAGACAAAAACCACATGATTATCTCAATAGATGCAGAAAAGGCCTTTGACAAAATTCAACAACCCTTCATGCTAAAAACTCTCAATAAATTCAGTATTGATGGAACATATCTCAAAATAATAAGAGCTATTCATGACAAACCCACAGCCAGTATCATACTGAAAGGGCAAAAACTGGAAGCATTCCCCTTAAAAACTGGAACAAGACAGGGATGCCCTCTCTCACCACTCCTATTCAACATAGTGTTGGAGGTTCTGGCCATGGCAATCAGGCAAGAGAAATAAATAAAGGGTATTCAATTAGGAAAAGAGGAAGTCAAATTGTCCCTCTTTGCAGATAACATGCTTGTCTATTTAGAAAACCCCATTGTCTCAGCCCAAAATCTCCTCAAACTAATACGCAACTTTAGTAAAGCATCAGGATACAAAATTAATGTGCAAAAATCACACACATTCTTATACACCAATAACAGACAAACAGAGAGCCAAATCATGAATGAACTCCCATTCACAATTGCTTCAAAGAGAATAAAATACCTAGGAATCCAACTTACAACAGATGTGAAGGACCTCTTCAAAGAGAACGACAAACCACTGCTCAATGAAATAAAAGAGGACACAAACAACTGGAAGAACATTCCATGCTCATGAACAGGAAGAATCAATATCGTGAAAATTGCCATACTGCACAAGGTAATTTATAGATTCAACGCCATCCGCATTAAGCTACCAATGACTTTCTTTACAGAATTGGAAAAAAAACTACTTTAAAGTTCATATGGAACCAAAAAAGAGCCCACATTGTCAAGACAATCCTAAGTCAAAAGAACAAAGCTGGAGGCATCATGCTACCTGACTTCAAACTATACAGTAAGGCTACAGTAACCAAAACAGCATGGTACTGGTACCAAAACAGAGCTATAGACCAATGGAAAAGAACAGAGCCCTCAGAAATAATACCACACATCTACAACCATCTGATCTTTGACAAACCTGACAAAAATAAGAAATGGGGAAAGGATTCTCTATTTAATAAATGCTTCTGGGAAAATCGACTAGCCATAAATAAAAAGCTGAAACTGGATCCCTTCCTTACTCCTTACACAAAAATTAATTCAAGATGGATTAGAGACTTAAATGTTAAACCTAAAACCATAAAAACCCTAGAAGAAAACCTAGGCAATACCATTCAGGACATAGGCATGGGCAAGGACTTCATGTCTACAACAACAAAAGCAATGGCAACAAAAGCCAAAATTGACAAATGGGATCTAATTAAATTAAAGAGCTTCTGCACAGCAAAAGAAACTACCATCAGAGTGAACAGGCAACCTACAGAATGGGAGAAAATTTTTGCAATCTACTCATCTGACAAAGGGCTAATATCCAGAACCTACAAAGAACTCAAACAAATTTACAAGAAAAAAACAAACAACCCCATCCAAAAGTGGGCAAAGGATAAGAACAGACACTTCACAAAAGAAGACATTTATGCAGCCAACAGACATGTGAAAAAATGCTCATCATCACTAGCCATCAGAGAAATGCAAATCAAAACCACAACAAGATACCATCTCACACCAGTTAGAATGGCAATCATTAAAAAGTCAGGAAACAACAGGTGCTTGAGAGGATGTGGAGAAATAGGAACACTTTTACACTGTTGGTGGGACTGTAAACTAGTTCAACCACTGTGGAAGACAGTGTGGCGATTCCTCAAGGATATAGAACTAGAAACACCATTTGACCCAGCCATCCTATTACTGGGTATATCCCCAAAGGATTATAAATCATGCTGCTATAAAGACACATGCACATGTATGTTTACTGCAGCAGTATTCACAATAGCAAAGACTTGGAACCAACCCAAATGTCCATCAGTGACAGACTGGATTAAGAAAATGTGGCACATATACACCATGGAATACTATGCAGCCATAAAAAAGGATGAGTTTGCGTCCTTTGTAGGGACATGGATGCAGCTGGAAACTATCATTCTCAGCAAACTATCACAAGAACAGAAAACCAAACACCGCATGTTCTCACTCATAGGTGGTAACTGAACAATGAGATCACTTGGACACAGTAAGGGGAACATCACACACTGGGGCCTGATGTAGGGTGGGGGGAGGGGGAAGGGATAGCATTAGGAGATATGCCTAATGTAAATGACGAGTTAATGGGTGCAGCACACCAACATGGCACATGTATACATATGTAACAAACCTACACATTGTGCACATGTACCCTAGAACACAAAGTATAATAAAAAAAAATCATATCAAGTGTGAAATAAAGAAAATTATATAGGGAGAGGGAGAACAGAATCTCCAGACCTGAGACGTCACAATCCCTACTCCCACTAACCTGACAAGGGAGCTATGCATTGCCTAGAGACAGTCCTTGGCCTGCAACCCCGCGACGGGGTCCAGGGTCTGTGTCCATTTCTGGTTAAAATTGCTCTAAGGCTGGTCGCTGTCTTGGCCTTCCCTGCTTCCTGTCTGTTTAATTCTCCCCTCCTCACCCCATATGAAGCTTTTACTCAGGAGATGGATTATCGCCCCTCTTGGAACATCAAGGACACCACCAGGACACCGCACTGTCTCCTTGACTCTGGGATTCTGCAGACCTCAGTCTTCTCCTGAGGTCCCCTCACTCCCTACCTCATTTTTTCCATCCTTCTGGGGCCTGGGTCTGCTATACCTCAGGCTTCCTCTTCACAGTCACAGACAGAGGGAGCCCCCTTCATCCTTGGGCTCTGGCCACAGTTCACCTGCTGCAGGACACTCAGTGGCTTTCAGTAGTTCATCCAGACATCCAGATGGAAGTGGGATTTCCTGGAAGAAAAGCAGGACCCCAGAATTACACTGAATTCTAACTCAAGAGCCCAGAGTCCCCTTCTGCATGGGACATTAAGCTGCAAACACTACATAGGCACTTAATGCTCAGCTGCCCTTTTAACATCTGGTCCAGTTGTGTCCCTCCTCCTTGGAATATCTCAGAAAATGTATCTCCACCTAGAGTTGTTTAAACGTATCATCCTATGTGATTCCAGACCATCAGGGGGTACAAAGGGTCCTCACCAGAACTTCCACACAGCTTGGAAGACTTAGAAAATCCTGAGGCTGCTCAGAGGGTCAGATTCCCATTTCTGTGTTTCAGAAAAACTTCAGTCTTCAGTCTTCCCCAGACAAGTGAGGAGACAGAAAATGTCTAGTCTCTGGCACATCTTTTGCAAGCAATGGTGGCTCCCAGGAATCAAAACTATCAATGAATATATTTTTGAGACTCTGGTCAAAAAAAGAGTCATTCTGCAATTTGAGGTAGGATGGAGTGGTTCTGTGGCTCCTGAGGTGATTTTGAAAAGATCTGGACTCTCAAAAGGACCATGGAGGACATTTCTGGCATTTCCAGACCAGGAGGAGTGACTGATGGACCTCTAGTGTTACTAGGAAAACTTTTTGTTGGACAGCTTTGCGTTGGATTTCAGGCCTTCACACAGGTTGCGTAGATCATGGAAGTGTTTCTGCATTTCTGCATAGGCTCAGGATGCCTTCTCAAGTCGTCCCTGCAATTATGAGACAGTTTCTGTCTCCAGAAGTCACTTAGAATAACACAAGAGGCTTCACCTTCAAAGGGACACCAGACAATATAGCCACAGTTCAGCCAAGATTATCTGTGTTTACATACCTGTAAAGTAACACTCCTAGTTCCCTCCATTAACGTGGACATCTTTCATGAATAGAGAAACTCTAGTGATTGTTATGCAACAGCTGCCACAAAAATTAACCAATAAAAATAAATGATAAATGAAAAATAATTAATAATTATGATAATGAACGCAATGACCTAAATAGTAAGAATTTTAATACTGGTGACAATATGAACATAAGGATACAAAAATCAATGTGGAGATTCTCCTAAATATATGAAAAGTTCACAAATTGGGTCCTCCTTGTTTAATCTGGAGTCAGAGTCAAAGAATTTCACTATGAAATGTGTTCCATGACGGCAAACATGA
This sequence comes from Macaca nemestrina, assembly GCF_043159975.1. Classification (NCBI taxonomy): domain Eukaryota; kingdom Metazoa; phylum Chordata; class Mammalia; order Primates; family Cercopithecidae; genus Macaca; species Macaca nemestrina. The sequence continues at coordinate 130,683,102 of NC_092128.1, forward strand.
GAAACAGGAGGTGAAAGGAAAGCAAGCCACAGGAGAGCATGGGCTAATAGGACCACTTGTGTGCAAACCTTTCTAGTCAAGGACTACCAGCCAGAGGTGAAGAGAGTTTGGCTTGTGTCTTGCCTACCACTGGGCACACAAAAGCTTTCAGTAGTGCAACCAGATGGCTGGTTTGGCTTGGCTCCCTGCAAAGAAGACATGTATCTGATCCCCACCAGCCCATCAGTTCTGGAACTCAGAATCCTACATGCAGTAAACATGAAGCTCCAACTCCATAGCTGACTTCACCTCCTTACTGTCCTTCTGCCATCTGGTGTTTCAAGTGCTCTCCAAATCTGGACTTCTTGGCTCCCCTACCTTTATCAAGTGAAGTCAGGATGTATCATTCTCAGAGTTCTCCTGCCAGTCCAAGGTGAAACTCACCAATACAGGCATACCTTGGATGGACTTCCCTGGAATATTTAGAAAACAATGAGCTTGCTTGGGGGTGGTGTGAGCTCTAGGAGTAGAGTTACAGTCTCCCATGGAAACGTGAGAGGACTTAGAATAATCCCAGAGGCCTAAGGAGTCCAATCTGCCCTGGAAACATCAGGAATGATATACTTGGTCTTCCTGAGGCTCCAAACATTTTCTAAATAAACTCAGAGGTTACAGAACCATTTTTCTCTCAGGAACTGAAGTGGGGTTATTTGCCTTCTGCCAGCATCTCACTTTTTTTATTTTCTAAGTTAGCTTTTGAGCCCAGAAGTACATATTCCTTGTATTTGATTTACACAGAGAGCTTCCTAGAATGCCCATGCGTCTGGATACTTTCTGCATTCACTCAGGTATTCACAAAATGCTGCAGTTCTGCTGAAAATCTATGAGATGATCATTTGATCACCCAAGCAACTTTAGAATGTGTCTTCTATGGAAGCCCTGGAGCCTCCCTTCTGGTATTTCATCCATTGCTGGTACTGAGTACCCAGGGTGAAACCCTCCATCAGACATTGTCAGCAATTCCAGTATGGAGATGGCACTTACGTGATGGGGCTCAAGAATCAGATGGTAGAAGACCAGCCAGGAGGTGAAGTCTCAGTAGGCTTGGGGGCTTAATGTTCGATGCACACCAGACTTCTGAGACTCAGGAAGCAGGTGTGGATCTGTCTGCCTAGTGCTTCTCATCTACAGCCTGGACCAGCCATTTCTTGGGGTGAACTACTGAAAGCTTTTGTATGACCTGCGTCAGGCAGGACTCTGGCCAGACCCTTTTCCATAGTCCATTTGTAATGTATTTCCACGTGGCACAGGCATCTCACTTTTGCCCAAGCCCTCATGTGGCTCAGAATTATTCTCCCTACTGCCACTCTTCTTTGCCATCACAGAAGATATTTCAAGATGCAGCCCCAAGCCTCTCCCTGTAATCAATAACATGAGGGCTCATATGGGAACAATGTCACAGGCTTACAGGAATATGCTCTTAAATATCTGCTTTTTTATTATTCTCTTCATTAAAATGACATTTATATCATCACCATTGTGATTGTTATTAATGTTATTATTATGTGGGTACAGTTCTTTATCATGGATATATTTGTGGTAGTTATTATGCAATGTTGAATATTTTTTTTTATGTTCTGAAGACTGTTTTTGCTGAAGATGATTAAAAGACAACTTTAAAACATACATACCACAGCAACCCCAAGACTCCTACTCTGGTGTCCTGTAGAAGAATAGGCTTCCTGAGTTATTCTTTTATTTTTTGGGCAAGTACCTATGGGCAAGTACCTATTCATACCAGTATAGGAGATGGATGAAGTGCACCCTGGTCTTGCCATGGGCTCAGAAAGAATTCATACATATGCTTTATGTGCTAGCAACTCTATGTGTAGGCCTGTGAGCCCTAGAATGCACTTTCTTTCACCAACTAGTCCACCTAAAAGTTTTCTAAGTCAAATTCCCCCTCCATGCTTGGATAGGTCGTGAATGGCTTTCTGTTACCCACTTAAGATGAAGGGATACTGCTAAATCAGGTTTGTGGTCAAGAAACCTTTACCTGGAGTGGCAGGAGAGGGACCACCTGTTCACCAGAGTCTCTGGAACATTTTCTTTTTCTTCTTCTTCTTCTTTTTTTTTTTTTTTTTTTTTTTTGCGATAGAGTCTCACACTGTCACCCAGGCTGGAGTCCAGTGGCACAATCTTGGCTCACTGCAACCTCCGACTCCCAGGTTCAAGCGATTCTCCCGCCTCAGCCTCCTGAGTAGCTGGGTTACAGGTGCATGCCACCACGCCCACCTAATTTTTGTATTTTTAGTAGAGACGGGGTTTCAGGCTGGTCTCAAACTCCTGACCTCGAGATCTGCCCACCTCAGCCTCCCAAAGTGCTGGTATTACAGGCATGAGCCACCGCGCCCAGCCTCTGCAACATTTTCTAAGTCAGTACAGTAGTTCTTTGAACCACCTTTTCAGTCAAAGAACTCATGAAAAAGTCCTCCAAGAACTTATGACCTCCTGGAAATTGTCAAAATCTCTACAGGTGTTCAGAGTCATCCAGAGCTGTATTGCAAACCACTGACTGGGTTCCACCATTATTAAAGCAAATGCAAAATATGCCATGCCCACCAAAAAGAATCCAGAAGCCATGGTATTTAGCTCTTTCTATCTTTCTTGCCTCCTGCAGGTGGCAGAGTACTGAGTATGATGCCCTCCTACAGCCTCTGGAGGACATGCCAGTGCCTAGAGGTACCAGTAGAGAGGGGCCGTGAAAGAGCAGATGACAGCCAGGTGGCTGGGAATGACATTGTCCTGGGGTTTATTGCTTGTCATGAACTCTGCCACTGGGCAACATGTACGGGTCTGGACACGTACCTTCTCTGGATCCCTGCCCCATCAGCCAGCTATCTTATCTCCTGAAAGCTGGTAGGTGTTGGTCAGGATGGTGTTGCAGGACCAGGGTTATATTAGCATTCCCTCTTAGGCTGAAACACCAGAAGTTAACACAGGAGTCCCCAGGTGTGCACATGCCAACCTCCAGATTGCTTTTCTTCTCGTTCTAGATGTTCATCCTTGCTTTCTGGGACTTGAAATAACCCTACACCACCAACTATTTATGCCTATTATCCACTTAGGGAAAACTTGTATGTCCCAAGCCCATAGGGTTAGTATTATTATCAGTATTATAACCACTAGTACTAGTATGATGATGATCATCATTCCTGTTAATTTTCATCAATATTTTTATTACTACCATTAATATGGATTCTTCATTATTGTACAGCAAGGAATATAGTTTATCCATTCACAAATGGTGTTCAGTTACTAAAGATGACTACAAGGCATGCTCTGCAGACATATACACACACAGCTGTCCTGGAGACCCAGCTTTGCCACCAATTGCTCTTTCATAAGATGAGCTCCCCCAATACCCACCAGTTTTTCAGGACTCGACCTGAGCTGGTTGGGCTGGACCTGGAAAAGTTTCCTATTCTCAGCTGTACCTGGAAAAATTTTAAAGACTCTTCCAAGTCCCAGTAATAGCTTTTGGCAGCTTCCAAGACCAGGGAGGGTTTCTTGGCCATTCAGCGCCATTCAAATATTCTAAGTAAACTCAAGGAACCAGAAACCCCACTTGCAGTCATGAAATACCAGTGAATGGCCTCTGTGAGTCTCTTCAAGTTTTTCAAAGATAACTGCCTGGAAAGGTTGGCCAGGAAGTCACCCAAGCCCACCCCTTTGCAGGATGTTCTATGTCAGCCAGGGGCCCAGTGAATTGCCATTGAACAGAAGGGAGGAACTGAGACAGCATGCCTGAGCTTCTGGAAACATTCTAAGTGCCCTTGTTGGCCCAGAAAAGACTGGTGCTGCCATACGAGGCACAGATATGGCAACTTAGCCACTCTAGGAACCACACAAGGTTTAAAGGCTCCCAGGAAGTCCAGGAAGGGCAAACATGGCCTTTTAGAGCCATCAGATTTTATTCTAAGTCTACGTGGGAGACAGTGCACTTGGCTTCATAAAAACACCAGTGGAGGTGTTATCACTTGCCCCAGTGTCCGGTCTTTTCCACCTCATCTCAGAGCCAGGCAGCCACCATTTCCCAAAGCCGCTGTGCAATGAAAGGGGAATATTCTAGGTGCTCTCCTGTGCCCACGAAATTCTGCGGCTGCACTAAAGGCAGGAGTTGTCCTCCGGAATGCTCTTCAGGAATCTGACAACACTAGTCAAGATTAGAGAAGTTCAATTCAACGTCATACAAAACCAATCACCAAAAAAAAAAAAAAAAAAAAAAAAAAAAATGCATAGTGAGACGAAATGATGAACACACCTGCTAATAATCATGGATGACAATAACAACAATGATGATCTTAGTGATAATGCCACCAACACTGTTAATGGCAATAACAATAAACCTGAGGTAATGGATGTTAGGGTCCCGATTCACCGATGTGAAGGATGGCGCCAATTTCTGGCCTTACAGAAATAAAGGAAAAGTAAACACCTGAAGGAGGAGGAGGTGAACCTGGAGCTCTCGCCGGCCTCTGGGCGCTCCTTGGTGGAAGGAGAGGGACTTGGTCCTGAGCCTGCCCAGGATCCACGCGCACCAGAACCCGGGAGTCCCAGTCCCTGGATGGGGTCAGTCCCACCCAGGCCAGACACCCGGGAGCCCGGGAGCCCCGGAGCCCGGGTCCTCCAGCCCTCGCTGCCGCCGTTCCTCGCGGAGCCCGTGCCCCCCGCGCCACCTCAGCCTCAGCGCGGCTCTGCTAGGGCAGGGCCAAGGAAGCTCCGGGCCCAGTGGGGGCATCCGGCCCCAACGGGATACTGACGCCCTGAGGGCGCGGAACAACGCGATCTGCGCAGGGCCTGCCATCTTGGGCCTTGCAAAAAGAGTGGCCTCTTCTACGCCCCCACCCGGAACCTCCCCGGAGGCCCCAGCCCCAAAGCCAGGGCGGCGGCGCCTCCCTCACCCTGGGTAAAGAAAACTCAGGTCCTCCCAGGAGACCCAGCTCGCCGCGGGAAGCAGACCTCACATGAGCCTTGCATGGCCGGAACGATGGGTTTCATTGCCCTCTGCCGGCCATGAGGTGGCAGCACAGGACGTTTGGCTTTTACTGCTTAGCGGTGGACCTGAGTCTGAATCACTGAAATTCAGGTATGGATTATTCAGTACCTTTTTTTTTTGGAAGATCAAATGGAAATTGAGTACGATATCTTGTGTTTTAATTAAATAAGATGGGAATAAAGAAACAAATTCGAAAGTTAGTATACAAAAGTCGATTGATTCCCTCTATGTGAAGGGAAGAAGAGCTTGAATAAGAGAAGCATTCTGTGTTATGCTTTAATGCTGGAGATCTGCTACCATGCATTTGTCAAATCCCGTAGAATTTCACAGCACGAATAGTACATCTTCATGTGGCTCAGGACTACATATAATGTCAGCCACAGTTTGAGGGTAAATTACATATTTAATTAAATAGATTAAACAATAAATAATGTTGTGAGCTCTACCTGGACACAATCCTTGCCTCTCCAACCAGTTTGCCAAGGGCTCGAATTTCTTGCTCGTTATCCTCACACTTGACATAAACCCTGGCTGCTGAGTAAAATCAATCACTTGTGGAGAGTTTTTAATGTAATGATCTGTCAATTTCAACCATGGATAAGGCCATTTAGCCTTAGTAAGGCCTATCGTATTAAGATTGTGCCTGTTTTGCAAAATATCAAGTCATCATCCCACTTATTATTCAGGAAACGTTTTCTCTTGAGTTTTAGGTTCAGTACTGAGGCTCCTTGATGGACAATACATTTTCCAATTCTGAGGACAAGGCAGAGGAGGTCCCATCTGTGAGAACTTTCATTTTGCTTTTGGAAAAGTACATTGAATCAAACATAGGAAAGGCTTGCATGGCGGCTGACAGGTTCGGCTGTTTTATCGTGCTGGTGTTTTATCTTCTGGACAGAAGTAACAGGAACACAGCTGTGTCTGTCTCTGTGTAATAACTCAGGACTTACCTGAGTAAACTCTGGGGTGTCATGAGATGAACTGCTACCTCCACTTAGAGAGGCTTCAGGGACAAAATTTCAAGAGATTTCTGAGGAATAGAAGAGCAGGGCTGCCTTATTCTCTGATCCCAGGTAACTACTCAGAGACAGAGGCAAGGACTGGGGACACCCAAATGCATATACTAGGTGTCTTTGATCCAGCCTCCGTTTCCTTGCTAAATCTATGCAATGACACACTGAGAAATCTGGCAAGTGGGGCTGAAGATCCCTGATGTGTCAGTTCCAGGGTTGGATGGAAACAAGTGATTTTAGTGGACATTGAAGTAAAGGGAGGTGAGCTGTGAGGAAAGAGCCATTGAAGACTGGGGAGACTCAGAAGTTGGGGTAGAATCTCGACCCATAAGCCAAGGAGTGCAGACACAAATCGATTTGTTAGGGCTGCATAAATGAAAGAAGGACTTCACCAACACACTAAGTTTTTTCAACAACCGATTGTATTCTTTGAATATTTGTAAGTATTGATCTTTTGGAAATGTTTAATGAGATTTCTTATATAATTCTGCATTCAATTTATGCCCAGGTCACTTTGCTATTATACATTTATGTGCTGCATTTTTATGAGTAGATATTTTCTCAAATTTCTGAATTATTTTGCTAAACTATGTGTTAAGAGTTTTTTCTAGAGGTCCATCTTCTTGACTCACTTTTCTGATGAGAAATCTATCAGGTTTCTCCACAGTGATTTTCAAGTTTGATAGCTCCTCAATGTGAGAAACTTAACGTCAACTAAGAAATGAATTACCACTAAAGAATCTTCTCCTTTCGAGATGCTAACCGTGTTTTGTCCAGTGTGAAATCTCACATGTGCCACAAGCGTTTCTCTGTGAAGAAAGGATTTCTCATGATTTTTCAAGGCATAACTTCTCCAGTAAGAAGTGTTTGGTATTCCAAGAGAATTCATTGCCCTTGGAAAGACTTTCCCTTCTTATTTAGCTTATAAAGGATTTCCTCTCTTATTTTCCATTTTAGCAGCATTTTATCACTGTGTTTTCTTGTGAACATCAAGCCTAGTGCTTGGCTGAATGTTTATTCACAGAAAATACAAATAAAGGGTTCATCCAAGTAAAGTTTTCTTACGTTATTTGACAACAAATTGCACCTAAAAACATTTTCACACTGAACGCAGAGCTAGAGATTCTCTACCTGAAAGTCCCACATATTTTAAGTTATTAAAACTGTTGCTGAAGACTTTTAGTTTATTATGTTGACAGTTTCAGCTCTCTCATGTCATTTATGATCAGATCACTAACAGGTCTTTGGTACATACATGTCGTACAATTTCTCTTCCATATGAATTTATTGATGTGGACTGAAGAATAAAGGTAACTGAAGTAACGTCCATGTTGATTATAGTAATTCTTCAAAATATGAGTCCTTTGGCATGTTTAGATGTTACAACTACGGCTGAAGTCTCTTCCATATTCCTTACATTCGTCATTCCTAACACCATGTCATCTAAAGTCAGAATATGTTCTGAAGACATTTGTAATTTTCTCTCCAGGGTGAATTTTCTGATGTTATTTAAGATTAGTACACTGACTGAAGGCTTTCCCACATAAATGGCATTCATAGGGCTTTTCTCCAGTGCATGTTCTGTCATATCATCTAAGGTCAGAAGATAGACTAAAGGCTTTCCCACATAGAAGACAAGCATGTGATTTCTCTTCAGTGTGAATTCTTGCGTGTCCTCTAAAGCCAGAGCTTTGACTAAAGACTTTCCCACTTTTATCACATTCATAACGCTTTTATCCAAGGTGAGTTCTCACGTCTTCGAAGGTTAAAGGATTGAATAAAGCCTTTCCCACACTGATGACACTTATACAGCCTCTCTCCCATGTGAGTTTTCTCATGTCTTCTAAGGTGAGAACACAGAGTGAAGGATTTTCCACATAGATGACATGCATATGGCCTCTCTCCAGTGTGAGTCGTCTTGTGCCGTCTAAGGTGAAAGCAATTAGTATAGGCCTTTTCACATATATTACTTTGATATAATTTACCTTTAGTATGAATTTGTTTATGTGGTTTGGGGGACAACTGATTACTGAGGGATTTTCCACACTGTTTGCTGATATAGGGTTTCTTTCCACTCTGAGTTAACAAACACTGAGTCATTGTGGAACTGTGAGTGCAATCTTCTCCCAAATCATTACATTCAAAGGGATCCTCCAGAATGAGAGAATTCTCCTTTAGGGACAAAGATTAAAAGCTCTTAATGATTTACCAACATACATCTATACATTCATTTCACCAACTTTGAATCCTAGACCAACCATTCAGTGGTAGAGCCCAGTTGAAATCTTTCCAATGTTACTTGTGAAAGGAAATTAAATTTTGGCACCGCAAACTCATTGAACCAAAGGGAAAAATCAAGCTGGGAACAGGGTCACACAAACCTGCCTCCCCGTTCTGGTTCCTAAATAATATGGCTACAAGATGAAAAGCTACACGCCTCCCCCATATTTTGCCCACAAGGAAATTCCTCATGAGCTGTTACAATTACACCATGGCAATGCAAACTGATAGCTTGTCTTTACAGGCTTAGTCATCACCAGTTCACCAGACACAAATGCATATCCGATTGTTTCCCTGCCCCATTTTGCCTATATTGTCTTATATAAAATGCAGCTCTCCTGCATTATTCCTCTGCCTCATTTGTTTATGTCATCTTATGTAAAAAATCCAGATTCACTGAGCCAGAAAAATGGATGAATTACTATTTTTTCTACCCACCTTTTACATGAAAATTGTATACTTCTCAATATCCCATCCTTTCCCCCTTTAAATTTAGAGAAAATCATCTTTGGAGAAAGGTATACACCTGTCCCCCAGGTGTATGTCCTTAACTCTGGCAAAGAAATCTCTTAAAATTATTGGGACTTGTCTCATCATTTTTCTCGATTAACACTTGCATACACATGATCTGTAAACACAGATATTTTCTCTTTTGTAAGATCCCAACTGCAGAGTTATTCCACTAATTGTGATGATATCAATATCTTTCAAAGTCTGAGCATGAGCAATGTAAATGCACTTGTTCTATTTTAAAGATCTCATGTTATAGTTTAGAACACAGGTCACTTTTTTCACTGAATTCAAACTATCAAATTGTTTTTTGCTTAGAAAGCACTTAATGCCAGCCTAATTACACTCAGGTGACTGTGCGTCTTTACTAACTTAATTCATTACCAGATCTTTAACTTAGATGACTGGTGTACACAGCTATAAAACTCACCATTGTCATACCGGTGGATGCATCTTTTCTGATAGGATGCATGGATATTGTGTGTTTTTTCTTAAGGGCACTTTCCTTGTCTGAAATAATTGAAAAATAAATTGTTACTTTGATATTATGGTAATAAAATTGTTTGAAAAACCCCAAGGCCCATTTACTTTTTTCAAAAATTGACACTTAGATGTGGCAAATGTCTCAAATGAAGAAAATTCTTCAATAGAAGAAAGAGATTGTACAGCGTCAGCAATTAGAAAAGAGTTTTAAAATTAAAACGTGAAAAGAGTTAAAATGGAGATGAGATATCAGGCAGGTAAATAGACGGATAGTCTTCACAGGGGTATCAGGAAAAGAGTCAGCATGTGACAGTTTAACCCCAGCAAGTACATGAATTTTCCTTTTCCCGAAAGTAAAAGAAAAGGCAAGAGGACACAAGAGTAGCATCTGACATATGAACAAAATGATAATAACATCTAAGGAATTCTGCTCCAGTAACTTAACCTACATTTTAGAAATTACCACTCATTTAATAAAACCGCTAATTAATATTTGACTGATATTATTCATTGACAAAGCACCTCCTCCTATTAGAGCACAGGACCCTGTTGCTTACCCAGATTCTGGCCTTGGAGAAATTCTCTTCCTTCCCGCCAGAGCTCTTTTCCTTGCTCCAGCTGCAAAGTTATATAGGATTTGCTTATCCGGTACCCTGTTAGTGGAAACAATACGTGTGTTTTGAGTTCACTGTCAATAAATGTGCATTATCACCAACTGTAAGGCAAGCTGTCAAGGAAGAATAAAAACAGTGAAGGTCAGCTCAGGCCACAAGACCTAGAACACAGAAAACTCCCCAGGATTTTTCTGACCCAACATGAGACTAGAAAATAAATCCAAACAAAAGATCCATCAGGAAAAGGAAGTTCAAAACAGTCAGGACCTATCAATGCTGAGTCCATGCCTAAGTTCCAAGACACAATGCATAATACACAGTCTTTTCAGAAAGAGATTAATTAAATCTCTGCACAGTATGTTTATTATTATTCTCGTGCAGAACAAAAAAAAAAACATTCGATTTACAAAAATAATTGGTGTTCTATACAGAAAAGATATTGCTATTGTTTTCACTAATTGGTCTCAGCCTAAGCATAGCGACTAAAGCAGAAGAGTTACTTAGAAAATATTTAATTAAATACATTGAAAATATTCATTAAGTTCCCAGGTCTGTTCTGAGTATTAGAGACTGAGTACCAACGAAACCATGAAATCCTTGTCAAGATTACATTCTAATTGAGTGACAAACTAAATAAAACAAAATAAAATAAAATAAAATAAAGATATTTCTTTCAGACAGATTTAGAGAGCTCGAACTTTTTTCAGATAAGATCTGTGAGAGAATCAGAGAAGAGATTAGAATGAGATATGGGGAAGCTGTTCCAACACTTACTGAATGAATGAGTCAATGTGTGTCTACATACGTATGTGAATGTTGAGGGACTCACCGAAGGACACCAGGTGACTGACGTTTTCCAGCATTACATCTCTGGACAGCTTTCTCTTGGATGTGTCCATCATGGCCCACTCTTCCTGGGTGAAGTCAATAGCTACATCTTCAAAAGTCACTTTGTTCTAAAACATCACAGACATTTTAGTTTAGACAGAGAATCCCTTATAATGTCCAGAGGAAGAAGGCTGAGATGACATAGGTAGGAGCTGGGTATGCAGAACACTCAGTGTTTTAGGTTCCAGCCAGTTCATTCTCAATACTAAGCTGATATCTGCCTTTCAGATTCACTCACAGAGACATACCCACTCTTAATCCATTAAACTTTACTACGAAGAAATATCGCATGAGATGTAGCATAATATAGCCCAGATATTTTTCAGTAATGTGTTAATCACCTGTACATAACTGATTATAAAATTTCGCTTGAACCTTCATAAATAAAACAAATTTACCATGAATTTCAAGTAAATTACAGATTTGTCACAAGGCAAATAACCATGATTTACTACTTTTTAAACATGACCATGATTAAATGAATTATTTCTCTAGATAAACCACAGGTTTCTCACCAATCAAATGGTTAAAAGACCTGTTATGTGCTTTGAATAATCTAAAGAAGTAATAGAAAACATGTTTCCTATCTAGCAAATATTTATTAAATACAGGTCATTGGTCCCTTATTCATTAAAAAGTTAGAAAGTAATGAACCAGATTCCAGCATTCTTCAGAACTGAACAAGTTTTACGCAGAATAGAGGATTCAATTCATACATAGAGTCACTCTAATGTTATGTAATTCAGGTGTTCATGACAAGGCTCAAAGACAGTCCAGCAGCACAAGACAAGACCGCTGAGGCTGCTATACTGAGGAAGTCTTAGTCTGATGATTTCTGTGATATGAAGCCTCCTGTTCTCAACTTTCTCTGGGCAATCCAAACATCAGTTATCACTGCCTCTCTTTTAACTTCACCTTGTCACTTGGCTTGTTCAAGGATAAAAAGGCCTCTTGACTGTTTTGTTTTTTTCTAACCAGCCCTTATAAAGCATTTCCACAGAACCCTAAATTGTACTATATCTACTATATTCCTTCTCCTGAGTGTGCAACCATAATTAAGTAATTGTATTTCTTATATGTTACTTTCAGTTACCTGAAGGCAAAAAGGTTAATTACAAAAGGTAAAACGAACGGGGATAAGAATAATAATGGCTCTTTAGTTGTCCTTTTGCAAAGTTTTTAAAAGCATAAATATATTTTATCAAACTCTCCTTTTTCCTCAACACTGTGCAGCTCTTGCCCAAGGCCTATCACACGGGATTTATTGAACTCAGCTGCTAGAACATCAGCCTCATTATTGGGCTGTGATCTTTTGCTCTTCACACTTCTCTATTGCCTGCATGCATCACAATCCTAAGTCTATTTCAGCCAACGGGACAGTTAATGGGTCAATTGTTTCCCTATGAGGTTATAGGATGGATAGAAGAAAAACAAATACATAAATGAGACCTCTCATGTCTTTTTTTGTAAATAGCCTGCATAGGGGCTGGAATAAAGTAGTGTAATATTAGAAATTGTGTTGATAATTTAGGAATCTTTGACACATGATACCCAACCTAGAGTCCTGAGAAAACTTAATTGGAGGCCAGATATCTGAAACTCTCCTGATTGCATTTGGAACACCCAGGCTGGGTGGATTTTGCATCATAAAAACAAACAAACAAAAGAATAAAAATGAAACACCCATGCAAACTGGAGAAAACTGCCCATTTGCCAGCAATATGGGTATAATTTCAGTAGAAAGAGGCATCCCCTACTCACTAGTGAATGCATTGTCAAGAACTCAGTTTCTCTCTGTCTTCTTCTGGATTTCCACTTGCAGACACTTCAGGCACTAAGAAAAGCTGAGGTTGGGGAAAGAACACGTGAGACACCAGCCTTGTACATAATTTTCAGACCAACCTGTGATGAAAAGCCAGACCTTCACTGAAGTGTGACACCACCTGCACCACAGCCTAACCAACAGACACAAACACGCAGAGGCCTCTCCTCTTTTCCCATGGTCAAAATTAGGAAGCCTATGACGATGGTTTCTGACAAAGAAGGAACACAGATATCTTGTGAATGAGAACATCAAAAGCACTGAGTTTTGTATGTTAATTGACACAAGTCCAGATATTCAATTCCCTCACTGATTTTAAAACACAGGGATCCCTGACTCTGCCCACATGTGGAATATGATTTCTACTTGTAGATAAACACTGTGGGATTTCTCAGATTTTATTATCCCAGCTTTATGCCCTAGCAATGTTTCTCCAACACCAATCACAGCCTTCTGAAGCCTTACTCCACTTTTACTTTCTCTCAAATTCAACTTTTGTATTTCCCCTTGGAACTCGGAAATCAATCAAGTAAGAATCTGTTTTACGGTCAAGTGCAGTTGCTCTCACCTGTAATCCCAGCACTTTGGGAGGCCAAGGCAGGTGGATCACCTGAGGTCAGGAGTTTGAGACCAGCCTGGCCGAAATGGTGAAACCCCATTTCTACTAAAAATACACAAATTAGCTGGGCATGGTGGTGCTTGCCTGTAATCCCAGCTACTCAGGAGGCTGAAGCAGAAGAATTGCTTGAACCCAGGAGGCAATTACAGTGAGCCGAGATCCTAACCCTGCACTCCAGCCAGGGCAACAGAGCAAGACTCTGTATCACAAAACAAACAAACAAACAAACAAAAAAAAACTGTTTTAGGATGGGGATAATCAATTCAGGAATTTATTTCACTTGGAGGGTCAACACTCCCATCCTGCTGATCTAGCCCTTAAAATCCCCTGCATCGGAAATTCGCAGCAGTACCCTGGGTCATGGTGTTTCTATCCTGTGTATACAGTCACAATCCTCTACGATGCTCAGAAAATACAAAATGACTTAGGGCTGAGAGAAATTTAGCAGCTCAATCTGATCTTTTACTAAGGTAGTATCTAAAATTCTTTCAATCATGGTTTATATTAGTTTTTGTTAGTTGCAATATCTCTGATTATCATGATACATATTTGCTGAGAAATAGTGATGTCCATGTGTATATTCATACATAGATATGTAGGTATATAGATGGATATGTTTATATGAACGCATGTGTTTGAGATGGGGAAAACATGCATGTATTATTTCTCTGCTAAAAATATAAAAATAATTAAATATATTTTATGTACAAATGATAATTATGTGTCATAAACAAAAAGTTAACTGACCCATTTGTACATGAAGTCCAGGAAAAATAAAAACATTGTATTTTTTTTTGTATTGTCTTGTATTACTTGTGACATTGTGCTTACAGATATACATAAATTTCCTTATTTAACCCTTATAATAACCCTGCTGATTATAGTTTATTTACCAGTTTAATAAATGATCAACAGAGTTTGACAAATATGACAAAATTACAAAACTAGAAAATGACACAGCAATACTTTTAATTATATTCTGCCTTGTCACTGCCTCTTCTTGCTTTTTTACAAAATTCCTCCCCTAACCAAGGTTCTCTATGATTCTGGGGACTCCAGGATTTAGACCCCAGTTCCCAAACTTCACTGTGTCTATTTTTACTGCCACATTTTAATGCACATATACAGACTTCAACAAGCACTTTTCAATATCAACTTTTTTCTTATTCCTTGGACTATTTCCTACATCTGTTCATCAAGACTCCAGTAACATACGACTCCATCTGCCTGTCCCTTCCATGAATGTACCTGACAGTACATGTATTATGTAGTCTATAATTCAAGCAGAACAGATATTCCTTCAAAAAAATAAGGTATTAGAGAATGCCTACAAAGCTTCAGTGAAACCAGCTGTAACCCTTAATATTATTACCATGTAAACTCTTCCTTGAATATCAAAATAAGATTTGGACTTTAGAGAATATTTGTGTGTGATTATAACCCAAACATGAACTAAAAGTAATTTAAATGGTCATATACAGACTGTGCCAGGGACAAAAAGGACAAACATTATAAGAAAATTAAAGCACACTTATTTCCTAAAGGAATTTTGTGATGAATCTATAAAATTGTGTGGAATCTATAAAAACTATTTCAAGATATAGAGATTAAATATATTTCAAAACACATACATACACAAGCAATCTTCAGGATAAATTTTTTAAAACTTATGTTATGGGTCTAAAATGTTCATTAATTCATGGAAAAATGTATTGACAAACTTCTCACCAGAGCAGGAATAACAACTTACGTATTTGGTGACTTCAAGATGAGAGCCTGCGCAGCTTAGTATCTCCCTCCAGATCTCTCTCTCTCTCTCTCTCCTTTTTTGTTTTTTGACAGAGTTTCGCTTTTGTTGCCCAGGCTGGAGTGCAATGGTGAAATCTCAGCTCAGTGCAACCTCCAACTCCCAGGTTCAAGCTATTCTCCTCCCTCAGCCTTCCAAGTAGCTGGGATGACAGGCATGCGCCACCACGCTTGGCTAATTTTGTATTTTCAGTCGAGAAGGGGTTTCTCCATTTTGGTCAGGCTGGTCTGGAACTCCTGACCTCAGGTGATCCACCCGCCTCAGCCTCTCAAAGTGCTGGGATTACAGGTGTGAGCCACAGCGCCCGGCCCAAATCTCTTAAAAAGTCATGAGGAAGGAGACATTCTGCATCCTCAATATTCCCTTAATATTTTAAGGACACCCATAACAATTAAGAGGCTGACTTGCGACTTCCTAGCCCTTTCAGGGCTATTTAGGCACACCTTAGTGAAGTATTAGGAATGCAGTATTAGGTCTCAAGTTCCTGGACACCAAAACCATGTTCTCCAACAGATCTTCAGTACAAATAGCTGATGTCTATATTCTTTTGCCTGTCCTTTCCCTTCCTTTTAATTCAGAACTGCGGTCTCGAAAAGTGCTATTATTTAGTAGATTCTCTCAATTCTCAACACCAGCACTATACAGTGTTGAGTAACATCTCAGGTGCTAGGGAAACAGCAGCTGACATTCTAGCAATGCACAAATAGAAAAGCAAAGATCACCACAAAGTAAAAGAGAATAGATTTTTTTTTAAGTATGAAACCGAAATGAATATATATCAGATTACGCTATAAATGGAAAATCCTATTATCTTGACTGGATTGCAATTCAAAACCTCTCATGGCTTCCAACATCCAATATATTCAAAGCAGTTCAGGAATGGTGAAAGTGGAATGGAATTTAAAATTATTCTAAGGTTGCAAGTGTGAAAGCACCATGCCCTGAAACAAAATATTTATTTTTAAAGTGCATAATGAACACTGCATACAAAGTTTGTATAACAAGAGAGAGAAAAATCTCACATTTTAAAAAAAGGAATATGCAACATATTCACATATAATAAAATAAAATTAAACTAAAATAACAGCCATGGAAGACACAATCTGACCTCTGAAAATCAAGGGAGAAATCTCTATTAAATAAACTTGGCACAATTTTTAAAGTAAGTTATGAAAAATAATAATGCCTGAATATAGTATGTAAAAGTACCAACACAATAAAGCTAAAACAATATCTGTGGAAAAATTATTTGCTGCACATTATTTTTAAAAAATGATCTAAGTACTTTCCTCAAGAAGGTAAATGAATGAAATTTAAAAATTGCCTGAGAAAATCAGTGAAAGAAAATGAATATAGAGAAGCAGAATATAATTTAACTATAAAGCACACAAATAGAATTTAAAAATAAGGCCGGGCACAGTGGCTCATACTTGTAATCCCAACACTTTGGGAGGCGGAGGCAGGCGGATCACCTGAGGTCAGGAGTTTGAGACCAGCCTGACCAACATGGAGAAACCCCGTCTCTACTAAAAATAGAAAAAAAAAAAACGAGGCGGGCGTGGTGGCACATGCCTGTAATCTCAGCTACTAGGGAAGCTTAGGAAGGAGAATCACTTGAACCTGGGAGGCGGAGGTTGCGGTGAGCTGAGATCATGCCATTGCACTCCAGCCTGGGCAACAAGAGCTAAACTCTGTCTCAAAGAAATAAAAAATAAAAATAAAATAAAAATAAGTGGCAGCCAATATGCCCAACATGATTTTCTGTGATGAAAGAAATTCTCTGTATCTACATTTTCCAATGCAGTAACTACCACACATATGTAGTTACAGAATTTCTAGTTTGGCCACAAATTTGGCTATTACTACTAAGGATATGCCATTTAGTTATTTAATTATAATTAATTTACAGTTTATAGCCACATGTGACTAGTAATTACTCTATTGGTCAATGCAGATCTAGAATCTTGGAGAAGGCAGTTAAAATAATGAGATATGGTCAAAACAAAAATGGAAAAGGCACACAAATAGTGAACACAGAATATGAGAATGTGAAGTAACAATTCACACAGTAAAATTTACTAATGAGATGCTGCCTTGATGGGACACATGTCTAATGATATTCAAGGCTTGTCTTGTTACAGGTAGAAGAGCAGGAGCAGGGCAGGAGAGGGCTCTTCCCCTACCCACTAGAAATGTCAAGTGATGGCCTGTTAATGATCACTTTGCCTCTCTAAAAACGATAATTAGGCAGCGCCAGAGAGAGGCCATTTCATGATGGTCTACACCTGTCAACATCAAAAATATTAGTTAAATGCAGACTTCAGGCCGGGCGCGGTGGCTCAAGCCTGTAATCCCAGCACTTTGGGAGGCCGAGACGGGTGGATCACGAGGTCAGGAGATCGAGACCATCCTGGCTAACACGGTGAAACCCTGTCTCTACTAAAAAATACAAAAAAACTAGCCGGGTGAGATGGCGGGCGCCTGTAGTCCCAGCTACTCAGGAGGCTGAGGCAGGAGAATGGCGTGAACCCGGGAGGCGGAGCTTGCAGTGAGCTGAGATCCGGCCACAGCACTCCAGCCTGGGTGACAGAGCGAGACTCCGTCTCAAAAAAAAAAAAAAAAAAAAATGCAGACTTCAGGAAGAAGCAACTTCTTGGGCATTCATGTTAACAGACAAAAATGGCAAAGTATAATCTTCCGGGGACACACTCCACTGGAAAAGGAAAGAAAGCCTCAGATGGCCACGCATCTAACTCCCTAAACACACCGTGCATGCTCAATTCCAAAGGGTAAGGAAAGCACTGTGCATGCCGGAAACTCTCCCTAAAGGTAGAATCATGGGAAAGAGGCAAGCCCATCCCAGGATCAAGGTTAAAGGCCCTTCTCTTTTCTCTCTTGGACCTTCAGGCATCCACTTGGGTCTCTTCCAAGAGAATTTTCCTTTCCTTTCTGTTCTAAAGCCTTTTGAAATAAACTTCCACTCCTGCTCTGAAACTTAGTCTCTTTTTCCGCTGTATGCCCCTCAGTCGAATTCTTTCTTCTGAGGAGGCAAGGACTGAAGTTGCTTACGGACTCATGCAGATATGCTGCCAGTAACTCGAATCTCTTCTACTGGTAACAGTATCATTGTAAGGGAATGAGGCCAGTTCACATCTCAGTGCTCGGAGAACTCACCAAAAATAAAAAGTTGGAGGATGCTGTGAACTTATCTACCTTCCAAGGCAAGTCCCACAAGCAAGCAGCAAGACTCTCTTCCCCCAAGGTCTTAAACTCTTCTGATGCTCCTTCTCTGGGAAAATACAACCTCTGATTAGCTTCCCCTTATATAGGAAAAAACAATTAATAAACCTAATCAGCACTACATTCCAAGAGACATGCCCTGACTGCACAGACACTGAACCTCATCAAAACTTCATTCTGGAGACACACCCGGTTCGATTTGATTGGATTTTTGAGACAACTACTAAAAACCCCACATAAACTTGGAAACCAAAGAGTTAAGGCTATTTTGAAGGAAAAATAGGAAGATTCATTCCTTTTTTCATTCATAAGTACTTTTTTTTTTTTTTTTGAGATGGAGTCTTGCTCTGTTGCCCAGGGTAGAGCGCAGTGGTGCGATCTCGGCTCTCTGCAAGCTCTGCCTCCCAGGTTCACGCCATTCTCCTGCCTCAGCCTCCCGAGGAGCTGGGACTACAGGCTCCCGACACCACGTCTGGCTATTTTTTTGTATTTTTTTTTTAGTAGAGATGGGGTTTCACCCGTGTTAGCCAGGGTGGTCTCGATCTCCTGACCTCGTGATCCACCCACCTTGGCCTCCTAAGGTGCTGGGATTACAGGTGTGGGCCACTGCATTCGGCCTCATAAGTACTTTTGAGTGTATTATATGTACTAGAAAACATTCGCAGTCATGGGGTACAGCAAGAAACCAGACAAACTAGAGTCTTATGGAGACTCTATATTCTAAAATTATTTGGAAGTAAACTGGACTTGAAAACAAATGGAAAGTGAATAGATATAAAAAGTTTCAATATTCATGATGATGTAAAAAAATAAAATATATTGCAGAAATGAAGTCAGGAAGTGTTAGGCATCATATGGTACTTTTAAGGCCATTGGTATCCTCTGAAATTCAAGCAGGCTGAAGACATTTGCATAACTAAAAGGAAAGCAGATGCTAATAGAAGACAATGAAGAAAGAGCCTGAAAGGCATTTCAGAGACCTTGGCTGGTGGCAGCCCCTCCCTTCAAAGGTCTGGAGGCCTATAAGGGAAGACTGGTTTTGTGGGCTGGGCCTAGGGCTGCACCACCCCTGGCAAGCGCAAGACAGTGCTCACAGCATTCTACCTCCCAACCCCTCCAGCTCCAGCCACGGCTAAA
Source organism: Macaca nemestrina (assembly GCF_043159975.1). NCBI lineage: Eukaryota > Metazoa > Chordata > Mammalia > Primates > Cercopithecidae > Macaca > Macaca nemestrina. The sequence goes on from NC_092128.1 coordinate 130,702,553, forward strand.
AAGGCCCCAGACATAGTTTGGGTCACTGCTTTGAGGGTGCAAGCCATAAGCCTTGGCAATTTCCATGGGATATTAAACCTGCAGTTGCACAAAGTACAGGAGTGTGCTGCTGATAAAGACATACCCGAGACTGGGCAATTTACAAAAGAAAGAAGCTTAATTGGACTTACAGTTCCACGTGGCTGGGAGGAGGCATAAGGCAAAAGGCATGTCGTACATCACAGCAGGCAAGTGAGAGAATGAGAGCCAAGCAAAACTGGTTTCGCCTTATCAAACCATCAGAACTCGTAAGACTTATTCACTACCACGAGAACAGTATGGGAGAAACTGCCCCCATGATTCAATTATTTCCCACTGGGTCCCCCCACAACATTTGGGAATTGTGGGAGTACAATTTGAGGTGAGATTTGGGTGGGGACACAGAGCCAAACCATATCAGAAACCTTCACCTGGGTTTCAAAAGATGTATGAAAAAGCCAAATGTCTACTACAGCAGTGCAGAGGGAGAATATGGGGTAGGAGCCCCCACAGAGTCCCCACTGGGGCACTGCCTAGTGGAGCTCTGAGAAGACAGCCACCATCCTCCAGACCCCAGAATGATAGATCCACTGACAGCTTGCACCCTGAGCCTGGAAAAGCTGCAGGCACTCAACGCTAGCCCTTGACTGCAGCCATGGGGACTGACCCTTGTATCCAAAAGGAAATAAATTGTTCTACCATAAAGACATGTGCACTCATATATTTATTATAGCATTATTTGCAATAGCAAAGACATGAATATTTTCTCTATCATTGGATAGAGAAAATGTAGTATATGTACACCATGGAATACTATGCAACCATTAAAAAAATTATGTCCTTTGCACCAACACGGATGCAGCTAGAGGACGTTATTCTAAAATAATGCAGGAAGAAAAAACCAAATACCATATGTTCTTAGTTATAAGTAAGAACAAAGCACTGATTACACATGGATGTAAAGATGGGAACAACGGATACTGGGGACTACAAGAAGGGGAAGGGAAGGTGGGGACCAAGACCTGAAAAATATATACACCATGAAATACTATGTTTTCTACCCGGGTTACAAGATCATTCATACGCCAAGCCTCAGCATCACACAATGTGCCAATGTAAAACCCTGCACATGCATTCACTGAATCTAAAATAAAAGTTGAATTTTTTTTTTAAATAGGTGAACATCTGAATAGACGTGTCCCAGAAGAAGAGATACAAATGGCCAACAAATACATGACAAAATTCTTACCATCTCTAATTGTCAGGGGGATGCAAATAAAAACCACCATGAAATGTCACCTGACACCTCTTAGAATAGCTGTTACCGAAAAGATGAGTAGCAAGTATTAGTGAGGATGTGGATAAAAGATAACCCTTGTATACTTGTGGTGGAAATACAAACTACTATGGCCATTTTGGATAATAGTATGAAGGTTTCTCAAAAAATTGTTAAATAAAACTACCTGCTGATGAGGCTGTTGAGATATAGGAACACTTTTACACTGTTAGTGGAATGTAAATTAGTTCAACCATTGTGGAAGACAGTATGGTGATTCCTCAAAGACCTAGAACCAGAAATATCACTTGACCCAGCAATCTCATTACTGTGTATATACCCAAAGGAATATAAATCATTCTGTTATAAAGATGCATGCACACACATGTTCATTGCAGCACTAGTCACAATAGCAAAGACATGGAATCAATCCAAATGTCCCTCAATGATAGACTGGATAAAGAAAATGTGGTACATATACACCATGAAATACTATGCAGCCATAAAAGGGAATGAGATCATGTCCTTTGCAGGGACATAGATGGAGCTGGAAGCCATTATCCTCAGCAAACTCACCTGGGAACAGAAAATCAAACACTGCATGTTCTCACTGACAAGTGGAAGCAGAACAATGAGAACACATGGATACTGAGAGGGGAACAACACACACTGGGGCCTGTTGGGAGGCAGGTGGAGGGAGAGTATCAGGATAAATGGGTAATACATATATGCATTGGAATATTATTCAGTGTTACATAATAATGAAACCCTGTCATTTGTGACAACATGGGTGGACTTCGAGGGCACTACATTATATGAAATAGGCCAGCCACAGAATGACAATTACTATATGATTTCACTTGCATTTGAAATCTAAAATAGACAAACTCACAAAAGCAGAGAGTAGAATGGTGGTTGCCAGGGGCCGTGGTGCAGGGGAAATGGGTAGATGTGGTTAGAGCACAAAGTTTCACATATACCATATAAGTAAGTTCTGGAGGTCTCATTTACAGCATAGTGTTTATAGCTAAGAATACTGTATTGCATACTGAAAATTTGCTAAAAGGGTGGATTTTGTGTTCTTACCAAAACTTCTTACCAGTAATAATAATAATAATAATAATGGGGGGGACTTTGGGCGGTGAAGGATATGTCTATAATCTTAAGGGTAGTGGTGTTCATGATGTATACTTATCCCCAGACTCACTGAGATGCATACCTTAAACATGCACAGCTTTTTAAATGTAATCATAACTCAACAAATTGGGTTCAAAAAAAAAAAGAGGGGGTTGGTTAAAAAATTTAAAAGGAGGGGTAGATGTTCCCTTGTTTTTCTCTCTTGGCTATTTTCTTTCCTGCTGCCTGGAATTAAAAAATGATAGGTGGGTATTTAGCAGCCAAACTGGAGCCTCTTCTAAAGTACAGCAGAGCAGACAGCTGGAAGGGGCCTGCGTCCCTAATGAATTTGGCAAGCATCTGTACCAGCCATGATAGGGGTAACTATAGATTTAAGTGAGAAAGAAATAAGCTTCTGCCTTGTTTAAGCCACTTTGTTCAGACATTAATTTCATATGCATATAGAGAATATATGCTCCTTACGAGTAGGAAAAATGTTTATGCCATATGGTTCATAATGGGTGTTCAGCAATGTAGGATGATGCTGATTATGATGACAATGGTGACAAACAGCATGAAATAATAAGGAATGAAAAAAAGTGGTTTAATAGTTGTATACGGTTACTTTATTTAAAGATTCTGCTGCTAATATCATTCAATGTATTTGTATGCCGGTGGGAGTTTTATTAGATGTAGACTAAGAAAGTTTACATTATTTAATGAAAAATACTAGATCAATTTTAAAAAACAGTAAAAATATCATGAGATGGAACTAAGCATCTGTATTGCAAAGCAACTCTCCCAGTTAATTTTATGCATAGTAATGATTGAGAATCCCCCGATCTGGATCCATCAGATCTCAACCTTTATAGCTGCTATCAAGGAAGCACCTAAGGAAGACAATTTTCCTGACTCTATCCATACGTCCAGTTAGTAATAGATCTGGAGATCTACAACCCAAATCCAGACCTCCTGCTTCCATGTGCAGTGGTCTTTCGCCGTTCTGTTTTGTTCCACTTGGTGAAGAGGATTTGAGAATAAATGGCCGCATGATTCAACTCCCTCCTCTGCTCTGAGGAATATAGCCTTGTCCTAGCAAGCAAGAAAATCACACAGTAGTGGAAGAGGCAAATATACATTCACTAATCTAATATACAAGGCAGTAAGCACTGTAACATCAACAAAGCACTTTCGGGTTTCAGACCAGGAGCAAGTGGGGTGATTAATTCTTAGCAGGGCTAGTGAAGTCTGGGAAGTGTTCACTAACAAAATGTCTGGTCGTTAACAAAAGCAACTGGTTTCTCAACACAGTCTAATTTATTGTAACAATATAATTTGTTGTTTGTTCATAAACTTACATCTTTTGCCAAAATGTTTGTAGCTTATGTTCCCATTTAACAAGGTTTCCTGGCCAAAACTGTGCACCCACATCAGTCCTCCAATAAAAGCAATTTTGCATGCATAGAACACCTCTATCAATGAATATTCCGAATGAGGTACAGAAAGGCTCTTATTATCCAAACAGAGACATTCCACTGGTGCTAGAGAGCCACAGATGGAAGTTTTCTCTGCCTCCTGGAAATGAAGCCAAACTTTCTTCTTTCTTCAGCCATGAGGATTCCTGTCCTCCTCTTCACCATTTTCTTCTTTATGAGCCAAGTTTTACCAGGTAACAAAATAAACTTGGTAAGAATGGAGTGCCTAACACCTTACAGGGATTCAGTACTTAAAGAAAAATCACCATCATCTATGACCAGATAGGGGATCTCATAGGAAATCTGGAAGACACACCAGTCTCTGGCTCCCTGGTTAAGCCCAGTTCTGTCCAACCCACCTATAAAGGCCCCACACACCCAGTGCTCATCAGGCTCCTGTCAGCCAGGAGGACCAGTGCTCATCCCCTGAAGTATCCGTGGGAGCCTGCATCCCACAGGGACCCACAACTTGGGGCCGATATTCATGGGGGTCTCTTGGTTGTGGTGGCAGGAGCGGGGTGGTAGTTGACCTCCAGGCCTCCCATCCTGGCCACTGTATTTTGTGGGGATCATTCAGTCCTAGGAGCTTCCTGGGGACGCAGAAGGAAGAGAACAGGGTGGTCATGGCAGCCTCAGCCCCAGGCTCTGGGCCAGAAGTTGATAACGACCAATTAAGAGCAACCACTGAATTCGATCCTCTTACAGATACATGAGAAGTTGGTGAAAAACTGAATGTCGACCATTCTATGGTCATCCAGCATTTGAAGCCAATTGGAAAGCTGAAAAATCTTGATAATTGGGTGCCTCATGAGCTGACCAAATATTTTAAAAATAATCCTTTTGAAGTGTCATCTTCTCTTATTCTATGAAACAACAATGAACCATTTCTTGACCAGATTGTGACATGCCACGAAAAGTGGATTTCATACAACAGCCAGCTCACTGGTTGGACTGAGAAGAAGCTCCAAACCACTTCCCAAAGTCAAACTTGTACCAAAAAAAGGTCATGGTCACTGTTTGGTGGTCAGCTGCCAGTCTTCTGATCCACTACAGTTTTTGAATCCTGGTGAAATCATTACATCTGAGAAGTATGCCAAGTTAATCGATGAAATGTATGGAAAACTGCAGCACCTGGAGCTGGCACTGGTCAACATGAAGGGCCCAGTTCTCCACAACGCTTGACAACATGTCATACAACCAGGGCTTCAAATTTGAATAAATTGGGCTATGAAGTTTTGTCTCATCTGCCATATTCACCTGACCTCTTGCCAACCAACTACCACTTCTTTAAGCATCTTGACAACTTTTTGCAGGGAAAACACTTACACAACCAGCAGGATGAAGAAAACGCTTTCCAAGAGTTCATCGAACCCTGAAAGCACAGAATAAACAAGTTTATTTCTCATTGGCAAAAATGTGTTCAATGTAATGGTTTCTTTTTTTTTTTAAGACCTAGTCTCACTCTGTCGCCCAGGCCAGAGTGCAAAGGTGCAATCTCGGCTCACTGCAACCTCTGCCTCCTGGGTTCAAGAGATTCTCCTGCCTCAGCCTCTTGAGTAGCTGGGATTACAGGCACATGCTACCACACCCAGTTACTTTTTGTATTTTTAGTAGCGACGGGATTTCACCACGTTGGTCAGGCTGGTCTCAAACTCCTGACCTCCTGATTCACCCGCCTCAGCCTCCTAAAGTGCTAGGATTACAGGCGTGAGCCACTGTGCCCAGTCCATTGTAGTGGGTTCTATTTTGATTAATAAAGATGTGTTGCAGCCTAGTTATAAAAATTTAAAATTCACGGTCCAAAACCACAATTACTTTGGCACCAACCTAATAATAGAAGAATTAAAAGAGGCCTTTATATTAGAGAGCCCATGGATGATAAAATAATAAAGAATATTACAATCTCCATAACCCACAAACTTGGTAACTTAGACCAACTGGATGAATTAAAAGACACAATCTATTAATACTAAAACATAGGAGAAATAGGTCATCTAAATACATTGATATCTATTTTTAAAATGGAATCAATACCTAATAACCTTACAGAAAACCTATATATCCCAAAAATCTGACATTCTGTCATGTTATTCTAACTGGTGGGATTCAGGGATTTCCATTTTGATAAGAACATAGGTGAGTCGCACACACTGACTTTTAGTGCTCATTGGTCAGGAAACCTATGTCCACCATAGGATACTGCAGAGCGATGCGTTCTGGAGAATTTAAGCAAGATAATATGATTTTCAGAGTTAAAGGAAGACAACCTGTTTTATGTACAGTAATTCCTCATAATATCACAGGGGATACCATATTTAAACTTTGGGGTATCCCCAGGTATAATTCTTATTTGAGCCACATGTGAATTTCAGACACGGAGGCTGCCCAACTTTGGTGGCTTGCAACAGATGTGGAAGTTAATTCACAACCTACTTTGTGGAGGCATAAAATTCAATGAGCACTCATTTAGCGTTTTATATTATTTTTGTAAACTTTGCATTTCCAATTAGGTGAAATTTTATACCTGTTTCAGTTCTTATCTACTTTTTTTTTCCCCCCTGACATGGAGTCTTGCCCTATCACCCAGGCTGGAGTGCAGTGGCATGGTTTTGACTCACTTCAACCTCCGCCTCCCAGGTTCAAGCAATTCTCCTGCCTCAGCCTCCCAAGTAGCTGGGATTACAGGTGCCCACCACCACGCCCAGCTAATTTTTGTATTTTTAGTAGAGATGTGGCTTCCCCATGTTGGTCAGGCTGGTCTTGAACCCCTGATATCTTGTGATCTGCCCACCTCGGCCTTCCAGAGTGCTCGGATTACAGGCCTGAGCCACTGTGCCTGGCCTCTCCACTCTTTTTAGGTAGAGGGGAGTAAGGTTTGCTTTAAGTTAGGGGGGACTCCCGTGTACCCAACCCATTTGTGTAAATTTCTTCCTTCAGAGTTCTTCAAATCAGCATCACCATTGTTAAAGGCCTCCCACATGGTAATAATTGTGCTACAGGGTTTTAGGAACATGAAGTTTATGTTTGGCTGAATTAACCTCCTTGCTGTGGCACAAGGGGAGCATAGGTGGTTTCACTAATTATGAAGCGGGTTCACTGTGCAATGGCTACCAACTTTTCTGAGTACAATGAGACCAAACACATTCATACATAAATTACATAAAGTGAATTTATTATTTAAAAATAGCAAACAAAACACAACAGAAGTCTAGGATTCAATATGAACTGCTACAACAAGATCAGGAAGGCTACCCAGAGCAGATGGATGGAATTTTGACGTAAACACTTGCACTACAACTGAGGGACCCCAGAAAGCAGCCCACCTTGGGTTTTCTCCCACGATGTGGTTTGCTGGACACAAGCGTTAAAGGCCATTCTGTTTGGAGCAGGGACTATAACTGAGCCTGGGCTGTTCTGACCAATGTCACCTGATTATCAGGATATTGCATTCCCGGCATATCATACAGTTATCTTGAGAACTACCAGTAAGAAAGGGAGGAAAATGGCCCCGCAGCCTTAAAACTGAAGGATCAGGATATTTGTTGTGACAGAGACACAGACACTAGCAACAGAGTGTTCTTGTGAGCCATCTACTAGTCCTCTTGACCAGAGCGTGGCACCTGACTGCTTTTCTCTTTCCTTTCAATGGAAACTGTTTCAGAATATTTTGAATATTTTGAGTTTGTGGCACATGATCACTGGCAGTGTAGACTCTCTGCATGGTTACAGGAAAGAGTTCAGGAGCCCATTAAGTCACATTGGAGGAGACCACCTAATCCTCCAGAGACTGTCACTCCACCTTCCTGGGGTTAGCTCAACATGCAGTAACGCCATTATGTCTAAGGCCGGCAAGACTTGCCATCCGAAGATTCGACTTTTGACATGCTGATAAGCAGCAGTGATAAGAAAAGCCCACACACTGGCTAGGAATTTTTCAATGCAAGCAGCTGAGACGCTTCTTCATATGTTTCCCTAGGGGCTAATATCAAACTGTTTCTTCCCATTTTCTTTACTCATCAGTGCCTGAACCATGAGACACCATAGATGTACACCTCATCAGGAGGGTGTATGGGACAGCGGCAAGGGGAGCAGCAGCACAAGAAACAAACAAGGCCACTACTTCTGCCTACATAATAACTATTGTCTTGGAGTGTACAATAATTAATAATGTTCACATGGCTGCCCTAAGCATACAGAGATGGTGACCAGAGTAGATGCAGGGACTACAGAGATACAGCCTGATCCTTGCTAATTAGGCCTTAAGTGTTGGCTTGTGTGCTGCACTGTTGTGCATTAATAAGCCAGGGCCTCAAAACTGCCTGCTAAGCAGAGGCCAAATGTCATGCTGGGGTGCAATGAAACATTCATGTCTAGGAGATGAGAGCATTTTAGTGTGGGAGAAGATGACAACACCTGAAGACCACAAAACACTGTGCAGACCAAAGGGAAGGCCCATCATCAGCTCATGGTTCTGACTTAGGTGACTGCTGATGTGTTACGGAACCATCAGCCGACAGCAGGTAGCTCAAGTTGAGCAGGTGTCCTCTATGAGGGCTGGTCCATTCCTTTTGTGTTGCGTTGCCAATTGTTTCAGTAGCGTCTCATGCACCCCACTGGTGAGGAAGGAATTAGCACCCTACGTTTACTGGCACCGTTAAACACATAACATCTATTACTAAACAGATAAGCCAGACATCAGTTATTAATTACATAGAGGAGGATGGTGTAAGCTCCCACAGGCCCAAACAGGGATTAACTTGGGAGCAGAGAGTGGTACAGCATTAAAAAGTGAGGATGTTCCTTTTTTTTTTTTTTTTTTTCCTTTTTTTTGAGACAGAATCTCCCTCTGTCACCGTTGCTGGAGTGCAGTGGTGTGATCTCGGCTCACTGCAAGCTCCGTCTCCCGGGTTCACGCCATTCTCCTGCCTCAGCCTCCCTAGAAGCTGGGACTACAGGCGCCCACCACCACACCCGGCTAATTTTTTGTATTTTTAGTAGAGACGGGATTTCACCGTGTTAGCCAGGATGGTCTCGATCTCCTGACCTCGTGATCCACCCGCCTCGGCCTCCCTAAGTGCTGGGATTACAGGCTTGAGCCACCACGCCCGGCTGAGGATGTTCCTTTGTTCCTACAGGACTATGTGATTGGTTTGTCTGTTGGCTGGTAGGGAACTGAATCATGTGTCACTGACTGGTAAGACTGTAGTACTCTAAAAAACAATATATAAACTATCATACCATAATGGTGTAATACGATCTACTACAATACCAAAGGCATCGATGAAAAGCCCAATGCTATCATATGTGACTGAGAGACTGAATGCTTCCTCCCTCAGATTGGTTACAACATATCGTCCTATGACAGTACTCTCTCCTTCATTCAAAGTGAACGATCCAAATAACAGTGATCCTCCCACCTCAGCCTCCCAAGTAGCTGGGACTACAGATGCAAGCCACCATGCTTGGCTAATGTTTTTATTTTTGTAGAGATGGGTCTCACTATGTAGCCCAGACTGGTCCTGAACTCCTGGCCTCAGGCCATCCTCCCGCCTCAGCCTCCCAAAGTGTTGGGAGTACAGGCATGAGCCACTGCAGTGGCCACATTTTATAAGTATATATTTATTTTGTTTTTATTTTTTGTTTTGTTTATGTTTTTTGAGATAGTGTCTTGTTCTCTTATCCAGAATTTTCACCATAAAATTCACTTGGATTCTGAAGTTAAGATAAATTATGCAACGCACAAGGAAATTAGATTTTCAGCCCGATGCAGTGGCTTGATCTCGACTCAATGCAACCTCCACCTCCCAGGTTCAAACGATTCTCCTGCCTCAGCCCCCTGAGTAGCTGGGACTACAGGCATGTGCCACCACACCCCGCTAATTTTTGTATTTTTAGTAGAGACGGGGTTTCACCATGTTGGCCAGGGTGGTCTCAAACTCCTGACCTCAGGTGATCCGCCTGCCTCGGCCTCCTACATGTAATTTTAAAAATCCAACTTTTTTTTTTTTTTTTCCGAGATGGAGTTTCACTCTCGTCACCAAGGCTGGAACTCAATGGCGTGATCTTGGCTCAGTGCAAACTCTGCCTCCCGGGTTCAAGCAATTCTCCTGTCTCAGCCTCTCAAGTAGCTGGAATCACAGGCTTCCGCCACCACACCCAACTAACTTTTGTATTTTTAGTGGAGATGGGGTTTCACCATTTTGGCCAGGCTGGTCTTGAACTCCTGACCATAGGTGATCCACCTGCCTTGGCCTCCCAAAGTGCTGGGATTACAGGCGTGAGACACTGCGCCCGGCTGAAAATCCAATTTTCTTGTGCTTTACATAATTTATCTTAACTTCAGAATCCAAGTGAATTTTATAGTGAAAAAACATTTGTTTGAATTTCAGCAAAACTTTTAAGTGTCCATTTTCTTCTTTTAAAGTCAAGTTAAAATTAAATGTAATACTTTTAATTAAAAATGATGTGTATAACTTAATTCTCACCCTTTCTCCTTTCCCTTCATCCCGTCCTATCCTTCTACCCGGTGGCCTAATTTTAGGTCTACTTGGAAGGATATCTAGAATGATGTTCACTGATGGTTATTTTGGGTAATGAGACGGGTTATTATTTTTTACTCTTAAACTCTTCAATGTTACTTAACTTCTTTATAATGACAGACTCCAAGCAGGTCACTTTTTTTGGCAGAAGTTTTATGTAACACATTCTCATTCCACAAATTCATTCCAGGCCAGGCGCAGTGGCTCACACCTGTAATCCCAGCACTTTGGGAGGCCGAGGTGGGTGGATCACTTGAAGCCAGGAATTTGAGACCAGACTGACCAACATGGTGAAACCCATCTCTACTAAAAATACAAAAATTAGCCAGGCATGGTGGTGGGTGCCTGTAATCCCAGTTACTCAGGAGGCTGAGGCAGGAGAATCACTTGAACCCGGGAGGAGGAGCTTGCAGTGAGCTGAGATCGCACCACTGCACTCCAGCCTGGGTGACAGAGCGAGACTCCGTCTCCAAAAAAAAAAAAAAAAAAAATAGAAATTCATTCCAGAAGAAACTTAAAGGACCCTCTTCTTCCCCAATCGTCACCACTATTAACTACACCTTTCCAGACAAAACTACATGGGACGAGGTTCAGATCTTTTTCTGTGCAGTGACAGTTATCTTTTTTTTTTTTTTTTTTTTTTTTTTTTTTTTGAGATGGAGTCTCCCTCTGTCGCCCCAGGATGGAGTGCAGTGGCGCCATCTCGGCTCACTGCAACCTCTGCCTCCCAGGTTCACGCCATTCTCCTGCCTCAGCCTCCCAAGTACCTAGGACTACAGGCGACCACCACCATGCCTGGCTAATTTTGTTTTTGTATTTTCAGTAGAGACAGGGTTTCACTGTGTTAGCCAGGATGATCTCAGTCTCCTGACCTCGTGATTCGCCCGCCTCAGCCTCCCAAAGTGCTGGGATTACAGGCGTGAGCCACCGTGCCCGGCCGATGGTTATCTCTTTATACATACACACAATATTAGTCATCTTATTCTTGGTTCATACCCTCCACCCCCCAAACACCTCACAATATAGCTTAGAGATCTATCTATGTTGGTAAAAACAGATCTTCCTCATATTTTTCACTTCTAAATTATTATTATTTTTAACTTTTTTTGAGACAGGGTCTCACTCTGTTGCCCAGGCTGGAGTGCAGTGGTGTGATCAGGGCTCACTGCAGCTTCGACCTCCCAGGCTTAAGCAATCCTCCCGCCTCAGTTTCTCAAGTAGCAAGACCCTGTCTCTTAAAATAATTATTAACAAAGGATTGAAGGCCAGGCGCAGTGGCTCAGGCCTAAAATCCCAGCATTTGGGAGGCCGAGGTGGATGGATCACCTGAGGTCAGGAGTTCGCGACCAGCCTGGCCAACATGGAGAAACCCCATCTTTACTAAAAATACAAAATTAGCTGGGTATGGTGGCGGATGCCTGTAATCCCAGCTACTCAGGAGGCTGAGGCAGGAAAATCGCTTGAACCCAGGAGGTGGAGGTTGCAGTGAGCTGAGATTGTGCCACTACACTCCAGCCTGGGGCACAGAGAGAGACTGCATCTCAAAAAAAATAAGCAAAACAAAACAAAATAGCATTGCTTTGGTTAGCTGCTGGAACTGCAGTGGTGGAGAATGCAAAATTTGCCTACAAACAGGCTTTACTTGTTCATAATCCCGCCAGTTTGAGGTGCTACTTACCTTTTCTTCTAGATATTATCAATTTTGCTAATTTTTCTCTAATTATTGCTTGCTGCTTCAAGTTATCTAGTGCCCTTTCAGCCTGTTCACCCAACTGCCTGTGATCGCCCATGTCCCAGCTGTGGAGCGACAGGTGACAGGACTTCCCTGGGGTCCGTTTCCTGTGACAGGCCAGTCCTCAAGGGCTGGGGTCCTGGTGGGCCCCCCTCAGGGCCATGGCCTTGGCTCTCTCTCTCCCAGGCTGAACCTTCGGGAGCTGGGCCCCTGGGCCTCCCACATGTGCTGGCTGGTCTGGATTATGACTTCCGTGGGCACCATCTGTGTCTTCCACGAGTGGTAAACCAGGCCTGGGGGCTGCAGGGAGGAGGCAGGATTCCCTTAGATGCTCTGGCCTCCCCAGCACTCCTGGGCAGCTGAGAGCCCAGGATGATGCCATAATCGTGCGAGCACAGCTCTGGCTGTCTTGCCATTCAGGCTCATGGGTGGCCACCAGGTCTTGCAGCCCCTAGGGTCAACTTGAAGTTGTCAAAAAGACATCATAGAGGGCCAGGCGCGGTGGCTCACGTCTGTAATGCCAACACTTTGGGAGGCCGAGTGATCAGCGAGGAAGGTGGATCACTTGAAGTCAGGAGTTCGAGACCAACCTGGCCAACGTGGTGAAACCCCGTCCCTACTAAAAATACAAGAAGTAGCCAGGCATGGTGGCGTGTGCCTGTAATACCAGCTACTCGGGAGGCTGAGGCAGGAGAATCACTTGAACCGGGGAGGTGGAGGTTGCAGTGAGCCAAGGTTGCACCACTGCACTTCAGCCTGGGCGACAAGAGCGAAACTCCATCTCAAAAAACAAAACAAACAAACAAACAAAAAGCGGGGGGAAAGCATGCACCGGAGATTCAGACAGCAACACTCTTCCTTTCCATCCCCGGGGCGGCGATGTTCCCGGTGACCCAGCAGAGCTGTGGTCATGCCTCAGGGAGTCAGGAGAGCAGTTGGCAGCAGGCTGGCCTGTGTGACATTCTGAGCTCGTTGGCATCTTCACCTGAGCTCAGTGGGCACTGCCAGGGCAGGATAAGTGAAAGCAGGTGGGAGTGAGGCAGGGTCCTGCTCAGCGGACTCACATTTGGGAGGGCAGCTGAATCAGTGGCCCCCAACACACTTCCCACACCCTGGCTGCATGCCCAGCTGGGAGGACTTGCCTGTAAGGCCCAGACAGAGTTTGGCTGGGGCTGCTCCCAGGACCGACAGCCTCCCGGCCAGGGAAGGATTTGAGTCAGTGTCACAGATCAGAGCGGTCTTTCCCACTGGATTGGAAGCTCAAGGTGTGGTGTGAGCGGCGCTGAGCCTGCTCCTTTCCATCAGCGTCAGGCTCTGCAGGGGAGAATCCTAGGATGGCGTTTGAGGGTGTGGAGGGCGACATAGATGAGCCCAGAATGGGAGATCTAAAGCCACCTTGGTCGTGGGCGGAGGCTCGCACAGGGGGATGACAGCACTGAAGGCTTGCAGAACACTTTTACAGTCCCCAATTTTCAGCTTCCCAAACTCTTGTTTCTTTTTGTTTTGAGACAGAGTCTTGCTCTGTCACCCAGGCTAGAGGGCAACGGCGCAACCTCGGCTCACTGCAACCTCTACGTCCTGGGTTCAAGCGATTCTCCTGCCGCAGCCTCTCGAGTAGCTGGGACTCCAGGTGCATGCCACCACGCCCGACTAATTTTTGTATTTTTAGTAAAGACGGGATTCCACCATGTTGACCGGGCTGGACTCCAACTCCCGACCTCAAGTGATCTGCCCGCCTCGGCCACACAAAGTGCTGGGATTACTGGCGTGAGCCACCATATCCCAAACTCTCTTTTCCATATCAGTTTGCAAAAGCTGCAGAGCATTTTCCTCCACTGATGCCTGAGCCCCTGCTACTGGGCTCAGGAAGTGGGAGATGGGGACAGCTTGGGGTGCTAAGGGTGCCGACGCTGGCTTCATGCACCGTGGGTGCTGAGAGGGGGCAGGTAGAGGTCAAAGGGTTGGGAGATGGGCACCTGTCAAGTTTGCCACCATGTACAGTGTAACCAGATGCCGAAATGCAGGCTGTGGGGACAGCATCTGTAAGATTCAGAAAGAGCCAGTGACAATTCCAGCACCCGCTTCCAATGAGCATGCTGATGTCACAGGCTTGGTATTCGGCAGGTGTGACAAGAAGGAGCTGGAAGCTGGGGCAGGCAGAGGCTCAGCTGTCTGGGTCTCTTCCGTGTGCCAGTCTCCCTTGGTGGTTTTGTAGATGCTGTCTTCACCGATTCACACAGACTCCCCCCGTGAGGTAAGGATAATTTGCTGATATTACAAAGCAGGAAGGCAAAGCCCAGAGAGGTTTGGTGATTTTCCCAAGGGCACCCAGCTTCTAACCAGCAGAGCAAAGCACTGAAGCCAGGACTATCTAATACCCAAGCCTCCCGCCCTTGGCCAGACCTGGCTGCTTGCAAGGAAACCCACTGCCTCCAAATCTTTTGTCCAAGGAGGAAAGCTGACCTTTAAAAAAATTACAGAATTTTTTTTTTTTTTTTTTGGTGGGGCACGATAGTTCACGCCTGTAATCCCAGCACTTTGGGAGGCCAAGGCGGTGGATCACTTGAAGCCAGGAGTTTGAGACCAGCCTGGCCAACATAACAAAACCCTGTCTCTACCAAAAATATAAAAAATTAGTTGGGTGTGGTGGCACATGCCTGTAATCCCAGGTACTCGGGAGGCTGAGGCAGGAGAATGCTTGAACCTGGGAGGCGGAGGTTGCAATGAGCCGAGATTGCGCCACTGCACTCCAGCCTGGGTGACAGAGCTAGACTTCATGTCAAAAAAAGAAAAAAGAGAATAATTGTTTTAAACCCTCTGGTGTGTAGCATTGTCAATTTCCATGGTGTAAATACTCATGCCAGGGCCAATTTTGTGCTGCCAAAGTGGCATTGCCGAGGATGGAAAGCAATGTATGTCATTGGTTGCCGCAAATGCTACAAGCCAGGTGCAGGCTCCTCCTGCTCCGCCACTTCCCAGCTGTACCTCTCATGAAGCCTGGCCAGGGAAGCCAGGGATGTGAAGTTGGTGACAACAAACCCAGCCCCAAAGGGGCCCTGTGCAGTGCCAGCTCTGTGACGGAGATGCTCAGAAATGGTATCGTAGGAGTCCAGAATCTGTTGCCAGTCAGACCTGACCCAAATCCAGCTCTCCACAAACCAGTGTGCAAGACCCTTGAGCCTGTCCCTTATCCGCTCTGTGCCTCAGTTTCCTGATTTATCAAATGGAGATCACGATCCACAAGTGCTATACACACATCAGGGTTTCAGTTTTTTCTGTTTGGTTTTTAAATTTTATTTATTTTTGTATTTTTTGAGATCGGTTCTCTGTCACCCAGGCTGGAGTGCAGCGGCACAATCTCGGCTCACTGGAAACTCTGCCTCCCATGTTCAAGAGATTCTCTTGCCTCAGCCTCCCAAGTAGCTGGGATTACAAGCGCACACCACTACGCTTGGTTAATTTTTGTATTTTTAGTAGAGATGTGATTTCACCATGTTGGCAAGGCTGGTCTCGATCCTGACCTCAAGTGATCCACTCACCTCTGCCTCCCAAGGTGCTGGGATTACAGGCGTGAGCCACCCCGCCCGGCCCAGAGAACTGGTTTATATGGAAGATATAGAACAGCCAACCCTAGCACGAAGAGCAAGGTGTGGAGAGGAGGAGGCAGGAGGAGCCCCAGACTTGTTCTGCTGCTGATCTGGTGGGCAGCAGAAGAGGGGATATGGGTTGTGGGGGGGCACGCTGCTGGAGGGAGAGCCATGAGCACTTTACGTGAGGAGGGTATACCATCCCATCTCATGTTACTCCACTGCTGGGGCAGGAGATGAGGAGTCATTGAAGGTATCAGTGTTCTTATATCCTTAGGGCACCCCGGAGACGGATTGTTACATATTCAGGCTTTTGCAAGTTGTTAGAAGACTGGTAGGGTGAAATTAACCAAACTGTGAGTGTTTACACCATGATGATGGGCGAATACTACAGATCAGAGCTTCATGTTTTTGGAGAGCTAATTTACAGGCACACCACGACCTGCATCCCACGAACACATCTCTGCACACCATCCCCTTTCTTACCAGTATAACAGATAACATGCACACTTATGAACATGCAGATATTCGCATCCCTCTTCTTGTATTTGGCTCTTCCAGAACCTCGAAAGATGAAATTAAATTACTGTTTTCATTTTCTTTCTTTTTTTTTGAGACACGGTCTTGCTCTGTCACCCAGGCTGAAGTGCGGTGGTGCAATCTCGGCTCACTGCAACATCCACGTCCCGGGTTCAAGCGATTCTCCTGTCTCAGCCTCCCGAGTAGCTGGGATTACAGGCACCTGCCACCCCGCCCAGCTAATTTTTGTATTTTTAGTAGAGACAGGGTTTCATCACGTTGGCCAGGCTGGTCTCGAACTCCTGATCTCAAGTGATCCGCCCACCTCGACCTCCCAAAGTGCGAGGATTACAGGCGTGAGTCACCATGCTTGGCCGAAATTACTGTTTTCATGCTACATGAGGATACTGAGGTTGCTCAGACAGGTTAAGTGACTTGTCCAGGGTCATCTAGCTGGTGCAGGCGGGGCCTGGAATTCAGCTCACGGTCCTTGGCAGTCACGTGCTTCTTCTTTCCACAACACCCAGCGGTTTTGCTCCCTGAGAGGCCAGGTAGGGAAAGGCCATTTCCCTAAGTCCTCCTAGCAACCCCGTGTCCTGGCTGCTGGATCCCAATTTTGTCAGTTCGTCCTGAGCTTTGGTAGGTCTGAAGACACAAACACTGATGTTCTCTGCCTCTGCCTCCCATCAGGCCACCGCAGGGAACGCGCAAAGGCTGGAAGTCTCTCTGGTGGGCAGGACACTTTGTGGTCAAAGCCTCCTGTGCGGCCTGGCAGCCTCTGTAACCTCAGTTCTGGGAAAGCCCTTTGTTCTGGGGACTTGACTGTGCAGAAAGGAGGCTGTGGGCTGCGGACCCGTCTCCTATAGCGTCCATCTCTGTGCAAAGCTTTCTCCACCAGCACCCACACGATAAAAAGGCATTTAAATACCTTAACTAGGCAATATTTTATTTAGAGCATTATGAGTGCATACATAGGTGACTGTTTTTATCCATCTGGCATTTTGGGATGAGGATTTGGGATCTTCTGGACTCGGCGCAGCCATGACTGGTTATCACAGATCTGAGTGGAGGTCTGTCTGCTCACATACCTTCAGCTTGTCCTGACAACTTTTTTTTTGTAAATCTGGCTTCCTGGTGGACTTTCAAACAGATTTTTGCCCCTGTTGCAGTGTCAAAAAGGGAGGGTGCTACATCCTAGCTGGCGCCGGCAGCCCTTACGGGTTAGGTGTTGGGTTTACCTGTGTATCATGTGACCTGCCCATTTCATCACCCAGGGTCCAGGTGGCAGAGGTCAGCCGTCTTCTGTTTACTCCCATAGGGCAGTGTTTTTCAAGCCTATTTGATGAAGACTCATACTAAGAAATACATTTTCCAGACTGGGTGAGGTGGCTCATGCCTGTAATCCCAGTACTTTGGGAGACGGAGGTGGGTGGATTACCTGAGGTCAGGTGTTCAAAGCCAGCCTGGCCAACACAGTGAAACTCCCTCCCACCATCTCTACTAAAAATACAAAAATTAGCTGGGCACAGCGGCTTATGCCTGTAATCCCAGCTACTCAGGAGGCTGAGGCAGGAGAATTGCTTAACCCAGGAAGCAGAGGCTGCAGTGAGCTGAGATCATGCCACTGCATCCCAGCCTGGGTGACAAAGCAAGACTTCATTTCAAAAAAAAAAGAAAGAAATACATTTTACACAGTGATTCCAGTTTACTGAAATAGGACTGACTGGTGATGTGCTCTGATATTTGCTATCCTATCCTATCCTGTCCTAGCCTTTGTCTATTTTGGCTGCTATAACAAAATACCATAGACTGGGTGGATTATAAACAACAGGAATTTATTTCTCACAGTTCTGGAGGCTGATTAGTCCAAGAACAAGGAACTGGCAAGTTCAGTGTCTGGTGAGGGCTGCTTCCTGGTTCCTAGGTGGTGTTTTCTCATTGTCTCCTCCCATGGCCGACACATGGGCAAAGCAGCTCTCTCAGGCCTCTTGTGTAAGGGTGCTAATCCCATTCATGAAGGTTCAGCATCCCTGACCTAATGACCTTCCAAGCCCTCCCTTCCTTCCTTCCGTCCGTCCGTCCTTCCTTCCTTCCTTCCTTCCTTCCTTCCTTCCTTCCTTCCTTCCTTCCTTCTTTCCTTCCTTCCTCTGTCTCTCTTTCTTTCTTTCTTTCTTTCTTTTTTTCTGAGATAGAGTCTCACTCTGTTGCCCAGGCTGGAGTGCAATGGTGTCATCTTGGCTCACTGCAACCTCCACCTCCCAGGTTCAAGCAATTCTCCTGCTTCAGCCTCCCAAGTAGCTGAGATTACAGATGCGTACCATGGCGCCCAGCTAATTTTTGTATTTTTAGTAGAGATGGGATTTCGCTATGTTGGCCAGGCTGGTCTTGAACTCCTGACCTCAAGTGATCTGCCCACCTTGGCCACCTCCCAAAGAGCTGCAATTATAGTTGGGAGCCACTGCGCCCTGCCCAAACACCTCATTTCTTAATACCATCACCGTGCAGTTAGGTTTTCAACATAGAATTTGGAGGGACACAAATCCTAGCACCATCCAATCTTATCTTATCCTCTCCTTCCCTGCCCTGTCCTATCCCATCCCATCTTACGTCATGGTTTCAAATTGCTGGTTGCAACCCACCAGACTGATCTTATGACCCATGAGTGGTTCTGAATCCTAAGTTCCGAAAGCTATTCTTAGTGGTACATTCCCGGAAAGCCATAGTTGTTGGTAATAGGCGCTTAGTGTCTATTTGCTACAATTGGTAGTGCTCAGCATGGTGTTATACCTTGGGAGTCAGAGTGCCCCCAGGCCATGTGGGGACAGGTAAGAAGAAAGAAATTAGGAGCTTCCAAGAATCTGGTTACCCAGAACACTGACCCCACTGGGAGGAATACAGGATCACATTTCATGGCCTCTTGTCTTCGTGATGGCCCATGTTTGTGGGGGACCTTGAGGCTAGGTGGTCCTAGAGACCCAGTGGGCAGCGTGGCCCTGAACTTAAGCCAGCATTAGGTCAGGAGGGTTTAGAAGGCAGGAGAAAGAGATTAAATAGGCCGGGTGTGGTGGCTCACACCTGTAATCCCAGCACTTTGGGAGGCCAAGGCGGGTGGATCACTTGAGGCCAGGAGTTTGAGACCAGCCTGGCCAACATGGTGAAACCCCATCTCTACTGAAAATACAAAAATTAGCCGGGTGTGGTGGCAGGCACCTGTAATCCCAGCTGCTCGGGAGGCTGAGGCAGGAGAATCGCTTGAACCTGGTAGGCAGAGGTTGCAGTGAGCCGAGATCACACCAATACACTACCGCCTGGGTGATAGAGTGAGACTCTGTCTCAAAAGAAAAAGAAAAAGAAAGCAAGATTAAATACACTAGAGAAAGGAAGGAGGGCAATCAATGTTGGAAGGGCTACTCTGCCTCCATAAGCATTTTCAAATTTCAGGCTCTGGCCTTTCACGGAATGCACTGCCCACCAGTCCTGTTTACACTGCCAGGTTCCACTAGGAGCTTTCCCACCTCTGCAGGTGCAGGCCTCGCTGCTTCTTAAGGCCTTTCTCTGGGGTGGGGGAAAACAGAGACTATATGATTGTCTTTCATATTCACTTTTATAGACCTATAATGTCTACAATGTCTGAGAGTGGCGTTTGCGGCATGACTTTTAAAAAATGTCCTGCTGGTATTGGACCCTTTCTGTGTTTGTGAAATTGCTATTTTGTATTAACACAGTATTTGATAAACATTTATATTAAGAAGAATAATCCCAGCCGGGCACGGTGGCTCAAGCCTGTAATCCCAGCACTTTGGGAGGCCGAGACGGGTGGATCACGAGGTCAGGAGATTGAGACCATCCTGGCTAACACGGTGAAACCCCGTCTCTACTAAAAAAATACAAAAAACTAGCCGGGCGAGGTGGCGGGTGCCTGTAGTCCCAGTTACTCGGGAGGCTGAGGCATGAGAACGGCGTAAAACCTGGGAGGCGGAGCTTGCAGTGAGCCGAGATCCGGCCACTGCACTCCAGCCTGGGCGACAGAGCAAGACTCCGTCTCAAAAAAAAAAAAAAAAAAAAAAAAAAGAAGAATCCCTCTGCTGAATATTATTGTTTCCAGTGGAGTAGAAAGAACTTAAATTTTTTATAAAAAGAACATCAAGATCAAGATGTCTCACTCTGGCCTAATTGTCTTTTTTTTTTTTTTTTTTTAACATAACACTTGCCAATTCTTTTTATAAAAGTGATCTCTGTTCACTGTAGAAAATGGGACAATTAAGGCCAGGCGTGGTGGCTCACGCCTGTAATCCCAGTACTTTGGGGGTCTAGAGTTCCAAACCAGCCTGGCCAACATGGTGAAACCCCGTCTCTACTAAAAATATAAAAATTAGCCGGCTCTGGTGGTGGGCGCCTGTAATCCCAGCTACTCCAGAGGCTGAGGCAGGAGAATCACTTGAACCCGGGAGGTAAGGTTACAGTGAGCTGAGATCAGGCCACCGCACTCCAGCCTGGGTGACAAAGCGAGACTCTGTCTCAAAAAAAAAAAAAAAAAAAGAAAGAAAAAGAAAGAAAGACAGAAAACGGGATTATTGCTGATATAAATGGGGGTGGAGTAACACTAATACAACACTAATTCTCAAAATACAAACATTAGCCTGACGTGGTGGTGTGTGCCTATTATCCCAGCTATATCCCAGCTACTCGGGAGGCTGAGTCAGGAGAATTGCTTGAACGCGGGAGAAGGAGGTTGCAGTGAGCTGAGTGAGTGGCGACTGCACTCCAGCCTGGGTGACAGAGTGAGACTCCATCTCAAAAAAAAAAAAAAAAAAGGAAAACTCCATCCTGAAGCCTGAAACCTCAGCCTTAAGTCAAAATAGCTGACCCCGTTTCTCCACCACCGCCGCCCGCGCCCCCCACCACAAATAATTGCCATTTTGGCCCATCCCACCCCTATCCTGTGTCCATAAAAAGACTTCAGCTGGCTGAGCTCAGTGGCTCATGCCTGTAATCCCAGCACTTTGGGAGGCTGAGGCGGGTGTATCACCTGAGGTCAGGAGTTCAAGACTAGCATCGCCAACATGGCGAAATCCGTCTTTACTAAAAATACAAAAATTAGCCAGGCGTGGTGGCAGGCACCTGTAATCCCAGCTACTGGGAGGCTGAGGCGGGAGAATCGCTTGAACCTGGGAGCAGAGGTTGCAGTGGGATGAGATCAGGCCCCTGCACTCCAGCCTGGCCACAGAAGGAGACTCCGTCTCAAAAAAAGAAAGACTTCAGCTGGCTGATGCAAGCGGTCGGGGATGCAAGCGGCTGAGCACTGGGGATACAAGTAGCTGAGAGTCAGAGACTACGTTTAAATGAGGCTAACTTCAGACAGTGCAGCTTCCGGGAAAGATCACTTTTCCCGCACGATCTCCTTTCCAATTCTGCATTCCACTAAGAGCCACATCCACCACCCAATAAAATCCTCCGCATACACTACCTACCCCTGAACTCGTTTGGGTGACCTGATTCTTCCTGGACGCGGAACAAGAACCTGGGTGCCGAGAGGGCAGGGGCGTAGACGCTGCTGCAGGTGCCGGCCAAGGCCTGCTCCCACCAGAGACAAACGACTGGCCGGTTCCAGCGTGCGTTGCCTCTGGTTCCTACGCTTGCTAGCGTGCACGCTCCCTCTCGAGAGGAGTGGCCAGGGGCGGACTGAGTGAAACAATCCATTTCAGTTCCCGCCCACGAAGGGTGTCAAGGTCAAGGGAACTATCCCATCTCATTGAGATGTCAAGTCCCTGGCCCTGGGGTGATTAGGATTGGGGAATATTGGCCTGGAATCTGATATCCCAATAAACGAGGTGGAGGGGGTGAGCTGTGATTGCTTGGTTTGCATATGAAAGGCACGCTTAAAAGCCACTCTGTTACTCTCTCTAGGAATTGGCTGGTCCTAAGAGGGATAGTCCCTCCAGGATCAGAAAGGCCCCAGGTATCCGAACAGACTTTTTATTCTATCAGAAATAACTAAAAAGACATGCTTAATACACATTCACATGTGACTTCTGCATGTGGCCTGGACTTCCTTACAACATGGCGGCTAGGTCCTAGGTCTTTCTTTCAAGAGAAAGAAAGAGCCAGCTGGGAGACTGTTGCCTTTTATGATCTGGCCTCGGGGGGTCGTGCATCATCATTCCTGCCATACTCTTTGTTCAGAGACGTTTGAACCAGAGTGACTCCATCTTGAATAGGGGCTGAGTAAAATAAGGCTGAGATCTACTGGGCTGCATTCCTAGGAGGTTAAGGCATTCTAAGACACCGGATGAGACAGGAGGTCAGCACAATATACAGGTCACAAAGACCTTGCTGATAAAACAGCATGTGGTAAAGAAGCCGACCTACACCTACCAAAACCAAGATGGCGAGGAAAGTGACCTCTGGACGTCCTCACTGCTTACACTAATTATATTAGCATGCTGAAAGACACCCCCACTGGCATCATGACAGTTTACAAATGCCATGGCAATGCCAAGATGTTACCCTATATAGTCTATAAAGGGGAGGAGCCCTTAGTTCTGGAAATTGCCCATCCCTTTCCTGGAAAACTCATGAATAATCCACCCCTTGTTCAGTATATAATCAAGAAATAACTGGGCCGGGAGTGCTTTGGGAGGCCGAGGCGGGCACATCACCTGAGGTCGGGAGTTCAAGAGCAGCCTGACCAACATGGCGAAACCCTGTCTATACTAAAAATACAAAAATTGGCTGGGTGTGGTGGTGCATGTCTGTAATCCCAGCTACTTGGGATGCTGAGGCATGAGAATCGCTTGAACCTGAGAGGTAGAGGTTACAGTAAGCCAAGATTACACCACTGCACTCCAGCCTGGGTGACAGTGCGAGACTCTGTCTCAAAAATAATAATAATAATAATAAAAAGAAATAACGATAAAAATAGCTGACCAGCAGCCCTTAGTGATGCTCTGCCTATGGAGTAGCCATTCTTTTATTTCTTGACTTTCTTTATAAACTTTCACTTTACTCTGTGGGCTCACCCTGAATTCTTTCTTGCACGGGGTCCAAGAACCCTCTCTGGGGGTCTGGATCGGACCTTTCCGGTAACACTTTTGCTCAAGGCAGCAAAAAAGACCCTCCCAGATTCAAGGGGAGGGAATGTAGACCCCATTCCCCCACACTTGATAGAGGTACATCCACTCCTCTCACAGCAAGACGAGTGCATAGGATGGGATCTATGTATTGAGGTGGCTATCTTAGAAACTGCAATTAGTAGGCCAGGTGCAGTGGCTCACGCCTGTAATCCCAGCACTTTGGGAGGCTGAGGCGTGAGGATCACGAGGTCAGGAGTTCGAGATCAGCCTGGTCAACATGGTGAAGACTCGTCTCTACTAAAAATACAAAAAAGTGGTGGTGGACCCCTGTAGTCCCAACTACTCAGGAGACTGAGGCAGAAGAATTGCTTGAACCCGGGAGGCGCAGGTTGCAGTGAGCTGAGATCATACCACTGCACTCCAGCCTGGGTGACAGAGCTAGACTTCGTCTCAAAAAAAAAAGAGAAATTGCAATTACTCATAAACTCTATCACCTAGAAATCAATATTGTTAGTATGTTCTACCTGTCCTGCTTGCACATCTTTTAATTAATTAATTTTTTCTGATTTATTTATTTATTTAGAGCAGAGTCTCCCTTTGTCACCCAGGCTGAAGTACAGTGGCGTGATCTCAGCTCACTGTAACCTCTGTCTCCCAGCTTCAAGCGATTCTCCTGCCTCAGCCTCCCGAGTAGCTGGGACTACAGGTGCCCACCACCACGCCTGGCTAATTTTTGTACTTTTAGAAGAGACGGGGTTTCACCATTGTAGGCCAGGCTGGTCTCGTACTCCTGACCTTAGGTGATCTGCCCACCTTAGCCTCCCAAAGTGCTAGGATTACAGGCGTGAACCACCGTGCCTGGCCTTGATTTATTTTTTATTTTGTTCTTTTAGTTCACAAATAAAAATTGTTTGTATTTATCGTGTACGGCGTGATGTTTTGAAATATATATACACAAGGTTGAATGGCCCAGTAGAGCTAATGAACATTTGTGTTATCTCACTTATCATTTTTCATGTTGTGAACCAAAAGTATCTGAGACAGGTCTCAATCAATTTAGAAAGCTTATTTTGCCAAGGTTAAGGATGTTCCTGTGACACAGCCTCAGGGGGTCCTGATGACATGCTCCCACGGTAATTGGGATACAGCTTGGATTTATACATTTTAGGGAGACACGAGCTATCAATCAGTATGTATAAGATGGACAGTGGTTCAATCTGGAAAGGTAGGACAACTTGAAGCAGGGAGTGCTTCCAGGACATAGATAGATAGATAGATAGATAGATAGATAGATAGATAGATAGATAGAAGACAAACAGTTGCATTCTTTTTTTTTTTTTTTTTTTTCCAAGATGGAGTTTTGCTCTTGTTGCCCAGGCTGGAGTGCGGTGGCGCAATCTTCACTCACTGCAACCTCTGCCTCCCAGTTCAAGAGATTCTCCTGCCTCAGCTTCTCGAGCTGGGATTTCAGGCATGCATCACTACGCCCAGCTATTTTTTTTGTATTTGTAGTAGAGATGGAGTTTCACCATGTTGGCCAGGCTAGCCTTGATCTCCTGTCCTCAAGCAATCCACCTCCGTCAGCCTCCCAAAGTGCTGGGATTACAGGCGAGGGCCACTGCGCCCAGTCTCAAACAGTTACATTCTTTTGAGTCTTTGATCAGTTTTTCACTGAATACGCAATTTACATGTGAGGGTGGGGTAGAGAAATAGTCATTTATGCCTTAGATGGGCTTAGTGAATCTGCATTTGTTGTTGTTGCTGTTGTTGTTGTTGTTGTTGTTGCTGCTGAGACGGAGTCTCGCTCTGTAGCCCAGGCTGGAGTGCAGTGGCACGATCTCAGCTCACTGCAGGCTTCGCCTCCCAGGTTAACACCATTGTCCTGCCTCAGCCTCCCGAGTTGCTGGGACTACAGGCGCCTGACACCACGCCCGGCTAATTTTTTGTATTTTTAGTAGAGACAGGGTTTTACCATGTTAGCCAGGATGGTCTCGATTTCCTGACCTTGTGATCTGCCGGCCTCGGCCTCCCAACATGCTGGGATTACAGGCATGAGCCACGGCGCCCTGTCAGAATCTGCATTTTTATTAATATATACTAGGGCAGAGGAAGCAATCAGATATGCTTTTGTCTTCAGTGAACAGAGGGATGACTTTAAGTTCTGTCCTTTGTCTCGCACCTGTGAAGATCAGCTGTCAACTTACGTTGCTGGGGGAAATTCAACAGAACTGTTTTAGGGTAAAGATCTTGAGGCCCACAAGGAATTTCCTTCCAGATAAATTGTGAGGGAGGTATATAGCATTTTTTTAAAAGTCTTCGTAGCTATCATTTAGGAATAAAATGGGAAGCAGGTTTACCTGAAACAGTTCCCAGCTTGACTTTTCCCTTTGGTTTAGTGATTTTGGGGTCCAAGAATTATTTTCCTTTCACAGTGGTGAGATTGCACATCTTTTAAAAAGCATCTTGGCCAGGTGCAGTGGTTCACACCCATCATTCCAGCACTTTGAGAGGCCAAGGCAGGAGGATCACCTGAACCCAGGAGTTCAAGACCAGTCTGGGCAACATAGCTAGACCCCATCCCTACAAACAATAAATAAAGTTAGTTGGGTGTGGTGGTGCACGTCTGTGGTCCCAACTACTCAGGAGCTGAGGCAGGAGGATTGCTTGAGCCCAGTGAGCTATGATTGTGCCACTGCACTCCAGCCTGGGTGACAGAGTGAGATCCTGTCTCTGAAAAAACAAATAAAGTAGACAGACATAATGATGTCCACCATATAGAGTGGAAGTGGAGTGTTTAGTTCTCTCTGGCAGATTGGATGATTTGTTCACACATCTTTCTTCCTCCTCATCCCAGACATGGACACTTATCAGCTTGGGAAGAGCATGCTATCCTGACCCCTGGATGTCGATTAGCCATGTGATTTGTTGCTTTTATGTTTTGTTGTGTTGTGTGTTTTGAGACAAGGTCTTGCTCTATCACCTCTGCTGGAGTAGAGTGATACAATCACAGCTCACTGCAGCCTCCACCTCCCAGGCTCAACTGATCCTCCTACCTCAGCATCCCAAGTAGCTGGGACTACAGGTATGCACCACCACATCCGGCTAATTTTTGTATTTTTTGTAGAGATGGAATTTCACTATTGGCCTAGGTTGGTCCTGAACTCCTGAACTCAAGTAATCCATCTTCCTTAGCCTCCCAAAGTGCTGGAATTACAGGCACGAGCCACTGCACCCGGCCATGTAATTTGTTTTGGCCGATGAAATGTCAGTGGATGTAACATCAGCAGATGCTTTAGAAACTCATGTGGTTTGGCTTGGCCTCTTGCATCTCTGCCATCTATCATGAGAAGACCATGCCCCTGGTAAGTGTTGCTCCCAGAATACGGAAGCATGTGGAGCAGATCTGAGCCCAAACTTTACCAATTCAAACCCAGCTCTCTAGAGCCACAGGCAACCCGCAGGGCTCACCTGCTCTCAATGTTTTGAAATAAACTTTGAAATTTTAGAATAGTTTCAGATTTAGAGGAAAGATGATGAACCTCAAAAACTATGCTAAGGGAAATAATCCAGACACAAAAGGTCAAATATTGTCTGACTCCACTTGTATGATATATCCACAAGAGGTGTGGCCACAGAGGCAGAAAGTGGATTGGTGGTTGCTGAGACCTGGGGGCAGGAGGGAATGGGGTGTGCCTGCCTAGCTGGCGTGGTCTCTCCTTTGAAGGTGACAACTTTTTTTTTTTTTTTTGTGACCGAGTCTCGCTCTGTCACCCAGGCTGCGGTGCAGTGGCGCGATCTTGGCTTGCTGCAACCTCTGCCATCCGGGTTCAAGCGATTCTCGTGCCTCAGCTTCCTGAGTGGCTGGGGCTACAGGTGTACACCCAGCTAATTTTTGTATTTTTAGAAGAGATGGCATTTCACCATGTTGGCCAGGCTGGTCTCGAACTCCTGACCTCAAGTGATCTGCCCACCTCAGCCTCCCAAAGTGCTGGGATTACAGGCGTGAGCCACCGCGCCCAGCCAACAATGTTTTAAAACTAAACAGTGGTGGCCAGGCGCGGTGGCTCACGCCTGTAATCCCAGCACTTTGGGAGGCTGAGGCGGGTGGATCAGAAGGTCAGGAGATCGAGACCATCCTGGTTAACACGGTGAAACCCCGTCTCTACTAAAAATACAAAAAATTAGCCGGGCGCAGTGGCAGGCACCTGTGGTCCCAGCTACTCGGGAGGCTGAGGCAGGAGAATGGCGTGGGCCTGGGAGGCACAGCTTGCAGTGAGCCAAGATCATGCCATTGTACTCCAGCCTGGGCGACAGAGCGAGACTCCGTCTCAAAAAACAAAAAAACCCAAAAACAAACAAACAAAAAAAAAACTAAACAGTGGTGATGCTTGCATAACACTGTGGATGTCCTAAATTCCACTGAATTATACACTTTAAAATAGTTACTGTTCATTATAGCGTAAGTTCCTTGAGGATTCCTGCTCAACTCTGTAACTCCCTGTACCCCATACATTATCAGTGCCAGGAGGTCCTACATTGTTGATTGAAAGTTGCTCCACATACGATATATGAAGAAAAATAACAATTGCTGAGTTTGAGCCGGGCTCAGGGACTCACACCTGTAATCCCAGCACTTTGGGAGGCCGAAGCAGGAGGATAAACTTGAGCCCAGGAGTTTGAGACCAGCCTGGGTAACATAGCGAGACCCTCTCTCTACAAAAAAATTTTTTTTTTGTTTTGAGACGGAGTCTTGCTCT
This sequence comes from Macaca nemestrina, assembly GCF_043159975.1. NCBI lineage: Eukaryota > Metazoa > Chordata > Mammalia > Primates > Cercopithecidae > Macaca > Macaca nemestrina. The sequence continues at coordinate 130,730,645 of NC_092128.1, forward strand.
GTTGCCCAGGCTGGAGTGCAGTGGCACGATCTCAGCTCACTGCAAGCTCCGCCTCCTGAGTTCACACCATTCTCCTGCCTCAGCCTCCTGAGTAGCTGGGACTAAAGGTGCCTGCCACCTCGCCTGGCTAATTTTTTGTATTTTTAGTAGAGACGGGGTTTCACCGTATTAGCCAGGCTGGTCTCGATCTCCTGACCTCGTGATCCACCCGCCTCGGCCTCCCAAAGTGCTGGGATTACAGGCGTGAGCCACCGTGCCCAGCCTCAAAAAATTTTTTTAGAATTAACCATGTGCGATGGTGTGTATCTGTAGTCCAAGCTACTTGGGAGGCTGAGGCAGAAGGATCACTTGAGCCTGGGAGGTCAAGGTTGCAGAGAGCTATGATGGTGCCACTGCGCTCCAGCCTGGACAACAGAGTGAGACCTATCTCAAAAAACAAACAAATGAGCAAAAGCACAAATAATTGCTGAGTTTGGGGCTGATGAGTTTACAAGCAATGGCCAAACCCAAAGCACTGCTTTTTTTTTTTTTTTTTTTTTTTTTTTGAGACGAAGTCTTGCTCTGTCGCCCAGGCTGGAGTGCAGTGGCATGATCTTGGCTCACTGCAACCTCCGCCTCCCGGGTTCATGCAATTCTCCTACCTCAGCCTCCCATGTAGCTGGGACTACAGGTGTGTGCCACCACGTCCAGCTAATTTTAAAATTTTTAGTAGGGACGGAGTTTCACCATGTTAGCCAGGCTGGTCCCGAACTCCTGATCTCAAGTGGTCCTCCTGCCTTGGCCTCCCAAAGTGCTGGGATTACAGGCAAGAGCTATAAGCACTGCTATTTATAGGTGTAGAGGGCCTGAAGAATGGAATCCAAGGATTAAATCACTTGTTCTGCCAGCCCCCTCTAGGGAGACAGGATGTAACAGTCTGGAAAGGAAAGGTTGGGATCTAATGCTACCCGTGTACCTCCTAAAGCCTGCCTCCTCGCTCCTGTGGGCCCGAAAGAGCCCAGTCTCTGCCCCTGGATGGCCATCCCTTGGGCACCGGAACGTTGGACTTTAACAAGATCGTTTCCCTCTGGGTTCAGGTCCTTTCCTGGAGTCAGTTCCATGTTTCTGTCACTCTCTGGTGGCCAAGCAGGACAGCTCAACACTCCTTTTTCACCCAGTGAATTTCCAAAGATACTTAACCCGACAGTTCAAAAACTGCCCAGGAGCTGGATGCCAGGATACGGAGATGAATATAGCTTTGGACTTTTCCTAGGAAAGGGGTGAGAGTGGATGGAAATCTATTCTTTCATCTACTCATTTAACAAATATTTATTGAGCACCTGCAGAGAACAGTAAACAAGACACATGAAGCCCTTGCCTTCCAAGAACACAAACTCTAGTGTATGTTAAATACATAAGCAAATATGTTGACATGGTGATAAAGTCTATGAATTAAATAAAACAGGGGGCAAGGTGTGGTGGCTCACACCTGTAATCCCAGTACTTCAGGAGCCAAGATGGGAGGATTGCTTGAGGCCAGGAGTTCAAGACCAGTCTGGGCAACATAGTGAAACCCCATCTCTTAAAAAAAAAAAAAAAAATAGCCGGGCATGTAGTCCCAGCTACTTAGGAGACTGAGGTGGGAGGATCACTTGAGCCTGGAAGTCAAGGATTCAGTGAGCTATGATCACACCACTGCTCTACAGCCTGGGCAACAGAGCAAGACCCTGTCTCTCTCTCTCATGCTCTCTCTCTCTCTCCTCTCTCTCTCTCTCTATATATATACACACACACACACACACACACACACATATATACACATACACATATAAGTTAAACAGATAATAGAATCGAGAATGACTCAGGGGTGATGGTCAAGAAGTGGTCAGAAGACAGGAAGAGAGATGAGTTTCTGCGCTGGGAAGGGGCCCAGCATGAAAACACAGAGGGAAGGCTGTGGGGTCAGGGAAACCGAAAGAGGAAAGATCTCAGAGAAGGGAGATGACTTCAGTGTGCGTGAGAAAAGAAGTTCCACGGGGCTGGAACTCCAAGGGCAAGGAAGAGAGCAGTTGGAGCCGGGTTTTGCAAACCCTACTTTACTCTAAGTGCAAAAGGAAAAGTTATGAGAGGGTTATAGGTGGAGGAGTCATAACATCTGGTTTAGGTTTAAGGAACATAGTGTGATTGATGTGGACTTGCTTAATAAAAAGGTAACAAAATTAAAAGACCGTGGGTGCACAGAAGAGGGCATGTAGCCAGGTCTAGGGGACAGGAAGATCTTCCTGGATAATGGGTATTAGTTATCCATTGCTGCATAACAAACTGCTCCCAAAACTTAGTAGCTGAGGTCAATAATAAACATTTATCAGCTGGGCGCGGTGGCTGATGCCTGTAATCCCAGCACTTTGGGAGGTCGAGGTGGGTGGATCACTTGAGGTCAGGAGCTCGAGACCAGCCCAGCCAACATGGCGAAACCCCATCTCTACTAAAAATACAAAATTAGGTGGGGGTGGTGGCAGGTGCCTGTAATCCCAGCTACTTGGGAGGCTGAGGCAGAAGAATCACTTGAACCTGGGAGCCGGAGGTTGCAGTGAGCTGAAATTGCACCACTGCTCTCCAGCCTAGGTGACAGAGCAAGCTGCAAACCTCCATCTAAAAAAAAAAAAATCATCTCATAGTCTTTCAGGGTTGGGAATTTGGGAGTAGCTTTGTTGCAGGGAGTGGGGAGCTATTTTGGCTCAGGGTCCTTCAGTGGACTCCAGTTAGGATGTTGGTCACCTAAAGTCTCCTGGGGCTAAAGGACTCACATCCACCATGGCTCACTGATATGGGTGGTGAGTTGGCCTGGCTGTTGGTGGACGCCTTAGTTTCTCACCATATGGACCCCTGTAGATCTGCTTCAGTGTCCTCCCAACATGGCAGCTGGCTGACCTCAGAGCTAGCGATGTAAGAGAGAGCAAGGGCAGAAGCCACGTCTTTTATTATTGTGTTCCAGAAGTCACAATGTCATTTTGGCAATATCTTACTGGTTACACAGGTCAGCCCTATTCAACATGGGCCTATACAGAAGCATGAAAACCAAGAAGTGGGAATCACTGGGGCCATCTTGGAAGTTGGCTACCACCAAAGAAACGCCTTGTCTGAGTCTCAAAGGATGAGTAAAAATTAGTGGCTGGGTGCGGTGACTTATCCCTGTAATCCCAGCACTTTGGGAGGCCAAGGCGGGCGGATCACAAGGTCAGGAGTTCGAGACCAGCTTGGCCAACATGGTGAAATCCCATCTCTACTAAAAATACACTAAAAATACAAAAATTAGCCAGGCGTGGTGGCAGGTGCCTAAAATCCCAGCTACTCAGGAGGCTGAAGCAGGAGAATTGCTTGAACCAGGGAGGCAGAGGTTGCAGTGAGATTGCCCCACCACACTCCAGCCTGGGCAACAGAGCAAGATTCCATCTCAAACAACAACAACAACAAAAAAAAAAAAAAAAAAAAAAAAAACAAATTAGCTAGGTAATGAAGTTTGCTGTTATGGTCTGAATTTTGTCCCCCTAAAATTGACATGTTTGTTGAAGCCCCGACCCCTCACACCTCAGAAAGAGACCATATTTGGAGATTTAAAGAGGTGATTAAGATAAAATGTAAAATGAGGCTGTTAGGATGGGCCCTAGTCTAATCTGACTAGTGTCCTTGTAAGAAGAGGAGATTGAACTCACAAAGAGACAGCCGGGAGGTGCACACCCAGAAAAAAGGCCATGTGGGCACACAGCCAGAAGGTAGCCGTCTGCAAACGAAGGAGAGAGGCCCCCAAAGAGCCAAACCTGCTGACAACTTCACCTTGGACTTCCAGTCTCCAGAGCTGCCAGACAATACGTTTCTGTTTTCCAAGCCACCCGATCTGGCATTTTGTTATAGCAGCTCAGGCAATCTAATACAGTTCAGAAAGGTGTTTCAAGGCTGAGGGACCCGCCAGAGCGAAGATCTAGAGGCGTGAAGCAGCGTATTCATACGAAAAAATCAGCAATTCTAGATCAAGAAGCAATCTGCAAAATTTCTCTATAAAAGGCCAGATAATATTGTAGATATTTGGGGCTGTAAAATCTTGTTTGCAGGAAAGCAGTCGTAGAAAATATCTAAACAAATGAGGGTAGCTGTGTTTGAATAAAACTTTATTTACAAAAACAGAAGGCAGCCCAGATCTGGCCCATGGGTTGTAGTTATCTGACCCCTGTGGAAGAAGGGTGTGGGGAGTGTGGGAGATGGGCCAGGGGCAGGGTGAGGAATATTGCAGGAGGAAAACCCAGGCCTGAACCAGCTCTGACCATTGTCTCTTCATGTGCACCTGAATTGAAATATTTAAGCACGTCATTCCTTTCAAGCATCCCGTCCCGGGGTAGGTGAGGAGGTTGGTGTGTATACAGAGGGTCCTGTATTCCTGGCTCAGTTCTTGTCTCTACATCCAGCAACCTGAAATCTCTATGCCTCTATTTTCTCATCTGAAAAATGGGAGTATTACTGAACAAAAGGGTTCCGTGCTTGCTGTGCTAGAAGCCAATCTTGGTCAGGTGTGGTGGCTCATGCCTGTAATTCCAGCACTTTTGGAGACCGAGGTGGGTGGATCACCTGATGTCAGGAGTTCAAAACCAGCTGGGTCAACATGGCAAAACCCTGTCTCTACTAAAAATACAAAAATTAGGTGGGCGTGGTGGCAGGCGTCTGTAACCTCAGCTACTCGGGAGACTGACGCAGGAGAATCGCTTGAACCTGGGAGGTGGAGGTTGCAGTGAGCCGAGATCACACCACTGCACTCCAGCTAGGACAATAGAGTGAGACTCTGTCTCAAAAAAAAAAAAAAAGCCAATCTTACTGTATTAAGTTTTTGAGACAAAAGCTTTTTTTGTCCATATTGTGAGTTGATCAATAAGGAGACCAAAGCCTGGCTCAAATCTGTCTCTCTGTGTTGGCTTTAAGGCATTTTTTTTTATTAGAAAAGGTTTAGGAGGTGGATTTTAGGATTAGCAGGCGATAGGTGGAGGAAAGGGGAGGCCTGGAATGTCTCAGACATCTCTGTCCCACAAGAGTTGATGTATTAAGTGAGGCGGCCTAGGTAAAGTTGCCTAGGGCCTGGCACACAAGTGGTCAATAAATGTCTGTTCCCACACTCATCATTGTCTGCTCCGACCTCCATCGGGAATATGGGGTCATGACTACGGAAATCATACCGCGATAGTTGTCTACAAAAAGGTTCACTTCCGGGGCCCAGATTCTGCATATTGATATTGCGAGCCACCTGAATCTCCCAGGCCCAGCCCACATTCCTCAAAGGGGAAACCCCAGCCAAAGTGCTGAGGACACGATCTGTTTTTTAAACAAATCCCCAGGGAGGGCAGTTGCGGCCAGAGCCCCAGAGCTGACCTGGCCTTTTTTTTTTACATCATGGTAAGCAGGAGGGCCATGACCTGATTTGTCTTTTAAAACTCTGGGTGGGAGACAGATGGTAGGGGAGAGGGAATTCCTCCCTTGTTCCTTTTCGATGTCTTAGAAGATGTTCATTAATTGGGGGCACAGCTCTATCCTCCCCCACACCCACTCGCTAGGCTACTAGAAGGTGCGGTCTCGAAATAGCCCACCCAACCATAAGAGCTTAGAGCCCACAAGCAGCTCAGGGACTTAGAACTGGTCCCACCTTTCCTCCGGGGACCTCCTCCTTAAGCTGCAGGCTGTGGGATGGGCTGCAAGCCCCGCCTCTCCACACCTAGCCCCACCCCTTTCTTCAAAACCCCGCCTCTCCTATGAGGCCCCGCCCCCTCGAGGCTGCATCCCCGTCCATTGGGCGGCCGGCAGGAGGCGCCAGAGCACAGCCCGCGTTTTCTAGCAGGTTGGCCCCGCCCCTCTCATAGAGACCCCGCCTCCTCGGGTCTTTCTTTCTGACTCTTGGACGCCGAGGCCCAGCTCCAGCCCGCCTCTTCTCCCTCGCCCCTCCCTTCGTGGCCCCGCCCCCTCGAGGCCCCGCCCCGCCCGTTGCGCGGCCGGCAGGAGGCGCCGCGGCACGCGCGGGTCTGGGCGCCAGCCCGGGCCAACGGCGGGTGGGAGCAGCGCGGGAACGTGGCGGCGCGGCGGGTTGTGGCGGAGGTGAGTGTGGGGTGCGCGAGGAGTGACTGCGGAGGCGGGGGTGGCTCGTAAGGGGCGCTGCTCGGCCGCTGCCGGGGGCCCGGGGCGCGGAGGTCGCGGGGCGCGCTCCGGGACCCTCCACGCCGCGGGTCGGGGAGCGGAGGGCAGGCTTGCCCGGTTGCCATGGAAACCGACCGGCTCTCGGGCCCCGGCCTGGTCCGAGGGGCGGTACTCGGAGGCCGGCGAGCGCGGGCAAGGGCGGCCCAGCCTGCGGGGATCCGGTGTCCGCGCTGCCGCCCCCCGCGAGCCCCTGAGCCTGGCTGTCCGCGTGGGTCCCGGACCCTCAACTCCAGGAGACTCTCGTCCCTCAGATTCCCCGGCTGTGCCCTGGAGGGGGACGTTCGTCCGGGGAGCGCTGCAGGGGAGCTGGGCGTAGGGTTCCGCGCGCTCTCCCACCCGGGCGGGCCAGACGTCCTCCGCACACACCCCGTCCCGGTTGCAGCCGGATCCCCACTCGTGCGCCAGCTCAAAGCATTGTTTCTCGGCTATTTATGTACCATTTCCAGCCCCTTGACAAATACTGCATCCAAGATAACAGATGCTGAGCCGAGCTCCGGGGCCCCGCAGGAGGATCCTGTTGGTGGGGTTGGCAGGGCCCTGGCGGGGCTGCGGACCAGCCTGCCCTGCCCTGTCCTGTCGCCTGTCAAGTGTTTGACTAATCTGAATTGCACAGAAGAATTTGATTGCTCGTGTCCCCCGGTTAACATGGGCCACCTCTTGTGCATTCCAGACAGGAACCAGTGTTGAAAGTCCCTTTTGCTGGGTGGCAAGTCAGTCCCCTCTGCAGCAGCTAGCAGGTCAGAATTAAATCTGATTGAATTGTGTTTGCATTTGAAAGCGTGGCTCAGGCGGGGGCTGTAAAGATGGGATTCACGGAAGGAGGGAGCTGGGTGTGTGAAGTCTGCGTTCGGTTTTCCCTCCTGCTGGAAATGATAATGGGTTCCACATTGTCCTGTTGGAGCAGAGAGGTCGCTCCACCCATGTCGTCAGCGCAGCACTGACCTCACTCCCTGTACTCGCCGCTGGGACTTGAGCTTGTTTTTCATCAGAAACTGGACCCTTCCTTGAGAACAAGAGAAAACATTCTCTAAGAGCAGCACCAGCCAGCGCCCCACACCCTCGCCGTCCGAGCCCTACGCTTTCCCCAAGTATTTGTGTCACAGAGGAGCGAATGGGGCAGAAGAAGCCGGTCGCGCTTCCAGAAAAACAGATCTGGTTACCCAGGGCATGCTCCGCCCGGTCGGATTTTCCTGCACTCCCCTTGGCCTTTTAAAAAACGAATCCATCCCATTCTCAGAAACAGGCCAGGCTCCGCCTTCTGGGATTCGGAAGCGGGCAGCACTTGAACAAATGGACGCCCTCTGGTCTGGCCGAGGGAGGATGACCGAACGGAGAGAAATGCTTTCTGAAAATCCCCAAACAGATAAGGTTTGTGTGAACAGGGACTTCTGGGGGCTTAAGAAGGAATTATTGGAAAGGAGTGAATCACATTCTCTCTGCTTACATTTTCTCCTGTTTCATGATACTGCTAACTCTGCCTCTGCCTTCGAATCTGGCTCCAGAAACTGTGGGAAAAGTAGGGATCAGGGTAATGGGGAGAACAACACTTCTGAAGTTCAAGCTTCCAAGGCCCTGGGAGGGGACCTAGCAGTTGTGTGTTTGTAATTTTCTATTTGTTTTTTATTAAAGAAGAATTATGTAAATGTCAGACCTTACAAAACCTATATCCACCCCTGGGCCCCAAATATCAACTCACTTTTCCATTGTATTTGGGGGGCCTTTTTATAATTTTTGTCTTTTTTTTTTTTTGAGACGGAGTCTCACTCTGTTGCCCAGACTGGAGTGCAGTGGCGTGATCTCGGCTCACTGCAGCCTCCGCCTCTGGGGTTCAAGCAATTCTCCTGCCTTAGTCTGCCAAGTAGCTAGGGTTACAGGCATCTGCTACCATGCCTGGCTAAATTTTGTATTTTTAGTGGAGTCAGGGTTTCACCATGTTGGCCAGGCTGGTCTCGAACTCCTAACCTCAAGTGATCCGCTGCCTTGGCCTCCGAAAGTGCTGAGATTATAGGCATGAACCACCATGCCCAGCCAATTTTTGTCTTTTTTGAGACGGAGTCTTGCTCTGCCACCCAGGCTGGAGTGCAGTGCTGTGATCTCAGCTCACTGCAAGCTCCACCTCCCAGGTTCACGCCATTCTCCTGCCTCAGCCTCCAGAGTAGCTGGAACTACAGGTGTCCGCCACCACGCCCGGCTAATTTTTTGTATTTTTAGTAGAGATGGGGTTTCACCGTGTTAGCCAGGATGGTCTCGATCTGCTGACCTCATGATCCGCCCACCTTGGCTTCCCAAAGTGCTAGGATTACAGGCATGAGCCACTGTGCCTGGCCGTCTTTTTTTTTTTTTTTTTTTTTTTTTTAAACAGAGAGAGTCTCACTCCGTTTCCCAGGCTGGAGTGCAGTGGCGCAATCATAGCTCACTGTAGCCTGGAACTCCTGGTCTCCAGTGGTCCTCCTGCTTCAGCCTCCCGAGTAGCTGGGACTACAGGTGCACACCATGCCCAGCTAATTTTTTATTTTTATTTTCTAGAGAGATCGGGGTCTCGTTATGTTGCCCAGGCTAGTCTTGAACTCCTGGCCTTAAGCCATTCTCCCGCCTTGGCCTTTTAAACACTTGTCTCTGCTTCATGCCTTTTCTGTGATGTGGGCTTTCTCCTGCCTAGAGGGGGCCTCCCCAGTTTTTGGTATCATATTTGTGTCGGCGTTTAGACTTCATCTCCAGAGGCAGAGGTTTCCTGAGCCACAGCTGCCTGGTGGCAGAGGCTGTACCATCCACCACCTGAAGTTTGGCTTGGCACCCTGGGGAACTCGTTGGAAATGACCACTATGAAAAAGTGGTGGCTGACCCTCTGCCAGCGTGTGCTGCCTGGAGGCTTCTAAGGCAGGGGCGTCTGGAGAGGCGCTTGCGAGTGGCGCTGTGCAGCTCTCATGGGTGGTTAATAAGGGCTGGCTGGAGAGGCTCTTTGTGGGGTTTTGTTCTGTGATTCCAAGTACTCACTTTGAAAACTGACCACAGGAGGCTGAGGTCAGATTCGAGGGCGATTTGAAGCCGCTGGTGTAGTGTGCACAGGCCAAGCCGCACGTTTGTGATGTGAGCACTGTCTGAAAATGCTTTTGTTGTACATTAAATCGAGGCCTTTGATGAGTCCGTGGGGGAAGCTGCGGCTGGCTCTGAGCTTCTTAGGATTTGACAAGGAGACTCGTTGCACCTTCCTCAGAGGAAGAGAAACAAAGGCTTTGCTCCTTTACTTCTTTATGGCCTGGCTCGATGGAACCTCAAGGCTCCATTTGCTTATGACCTGTACTGGGATGTCCATGACACCTGTTACAGCAAGTTCACATCTTCAGAAAGCCAGGAACAATGAAAGCCTTTGCCGTGGTGAATTGTCAGCAGTGGGCTATAGGAACAGGAGAATGGCCAGCCACCCACCCCACAGGGCAGACATCCGCGTTCAGAAACCCAGTCTTGGGTGTGCGAAGCTGTCGGAAGTATTTCTGAAGAGTTCAAGGTTGTCGGAGAAAGCGCAGCTGCTGGCTGACCTGGGCTAGTTCTGGAGGAAATGAATGGTGATCTGATTTCAGGACTCATCCATGACAGCTCTGGCTGGCAGTGAGAGGCTCCAGAGAAGATGAGCGATGCCTCAGTGATATTAGAAAGAGGCCAGTTCACAGTGTCAGCTCTGGAGGCCAGGACGGTTCCACTGTTTAGTTCCCTAAGGGATAGCATGGCTCCTTTTCTTTGGAGGGGTTCCCTGGTTGCTTTCTCTGGCCCTAGGCAGCCACCGTCTTTTCCAGAAGCCTTCTGCAGTACCCGCAGCGCGACAAGTGAGTCAAGCCTGGACAGTGTCAGTCGACTGCTGCGGAGTTTAGTACTGACCCGGGTCACAGTGGCAGGCGACCTATCCTGTGTTCATTGGGACCCAGACCACTCTTTCCAGAGCTTTCCAAAAAACAGGCTTTTCTCCTGGCTCACTCATCTGCCGCCTTTGTCTTCGGTGAGAACATGAGCATGGAAGTGGGGTAGAGTAATGGAGAGATGTGTGCGCCGTTTTCCAGTATTTTCCTGCCTTGTGGTCCAGCCTCACCTTTTACAAATCGGAGACCTGCCTTCCTTTTTCTCTGCCCTCCTGCCCCCACAGAGGTTCTGGAGGGAGACTGAGAAACCATCTGGAACTCCTGGCCCTGGGCACACTAAGGACATTAGAAGTGTGATTATATGACACGCCAACGCGTCCCAGGCTGTTTTCCAGTTTCCCCAGGAGACTGCATCTCTGTGGCCTGGAGCGCCGGGCACCCGTGGCCTGTGGTGGGCGGGACGCACGCATTCCGGCCATGCCTGCACCAGCTCTAGAGGGCCCTTTGTTCCCGCTGTGCTTGTGAGGCCACTCAGTGCTGCCATCCCAGGGAGCATCTCCTTCAAGCCAGGATGGGTCTCTTGCCCGGAGGGGTAGATTCTGGGGGTTTGTGCCTGGAATGTCTGATGGTCGATTCTGTTAACTTGGCTGCGATTCGTCTGTTTTCCTGGTTCCACTGTGTTTGTGACCCATTTCCCATGTCGCAGCCTGTGGGGCAGGAGACACGGGGTTTACGGAGAGGCGAAGCTTTGCCCTCGGGCTGCCCGCTGCTCTTCTGTGGCTGTGACGGTGCTGGGGGCGGCTCCGGGTGGGGCGCTCCCTGATGCTCACTGCACACGGGCACTGCGCCCAGCACTTCCCAGAAACCCAAGCCCTGCAGTGGAGCGTGTCTTACTGTGGCGACCTCATTGTGCTTCCTAGTAATGGCTTTCCTTGAAGGGCGCTTCAGCCTGTTTAGTCCTCTCTGTCTCTGGTGGCCCTTCAGGCTCTAGCCACATCCTCTACTCAGGTGCTCTGGTGGCAGGTCTGTGGGGCCAGGATGCCCATGGCCTGTTATGTCCATCAGGTTTTGAGATGGGGTCTTGCTCTGTTGCCCCAGCTGGAGGGCTGTGGCACGATCATAGCTCACTGCAATCTTGAACTCTGGGCTCAAGCCATCCTCCAGCCTCACCCTTCAGAGCAGTGGGTACAGTGCACGCCACCATGCCTGGCTAATTTTTAGTTTTCTTGTAGAGTTGGAGTCTTACTATGTTTCCCAGACTGGTCTGGAACTTCCGGGCTCAAGCCACCCTCCCACCTTGGCCTTCCAAAGTGCTGGGACGACGGGCAGGAGCCACCGCCTGTGGCCTCATTTGCTCTTGGTGCTCACGATGATTGGCGCTAACCTCTCTCACTTTTTCTCCCAGGCCACGGCCTCCCCACATCCTTTGGCTGAAGCCCCCGGTCCTCATCCATGAAGCCTCGCCCACCATGTTTTATGGGACGCACTTCATCATGTCCCCGCCCACCAAGAGCAAACTGAAGCGGCAGAGCCAGCTGTTGTCCAGCATGCTGTCCCGGACGCTGACCTACAAGTACCGGGACCTGGACTCCACCTTCTCTAGCCTGGGCGCCAGTGACGATCCCGCCGAGCTCTCCACCCAGCTCTCAGCCCCTGGTGTCCTGAAGGTGTTTGGTGACAGTGTCTGCACAGGAACCCACTACAAGAGTGTCCTGGCCACCGGCACCTCCAGTGCCCGTGAGCTGGTGAAGGAGGCGCTGGAGCGGTACGCCCTGGACCCCGGGCAGGCCGGCCAGTACGTGCTGTGTGACGTGGTGGGCCAAGCCGGCGACGCCGGGCAGCGATGGCAGGCCCAGTGCTTTCGGGTGTTTGGGGACAGTGAGAAGCCCCTCTTGATCCAGGAATTATGGAAACCCCGAGAAGGTTTATCCCGGAGGTTTGAGCTGAGGAAGAGGTCGGACGTGGAGGAGCTGGCAGCCAAGGAGGTGGACACCATCACGGCAGGTGAGGAGGGCCACAGGTTCAGGAAGAGCCGTGGGTCTGAGTGCTGAGAAGGCCAGCCAGGGGAGGGGGAGAAGGAGTGGCGCAGGGGATGCATGGTGCAGGCTTGCTCTGCAGGAGGCAGTTGGAGCCCATGTCCTGGGTGTTTGAAGGCTTCCTCTTTTGTTTTCTGAGACAGGGTCTTGCTCTGTCATTCAGGCTGGAGTGCAGCGGCACAACCAAAGCTCACTGCAGCCTTGACCTCCTGGGCTCAAGTGATCCTCCCACCTCAGCCTCCTGAGTAGCTAGGACTATAGGTGCACCACCATACCCACCTACTTTTTAACTTTTTTTAGAGACAGGAGTCTCGCTCTTGAACTCCTGCCCTCAAGCGATCCTCCTACGTTGGCCTCCCAAAGAAGGTTTCCTCTTGAACTCACCATTTTCACCTCAGCTGTCTGGGAAGTCGTCGTTTGTCTACATGGCAGGAGGCTGGCTGGTGTTCCTCAGAGGCTCCTGATATATTCTTGCAATATTTGAGGCCACATCTGTTCTTCTGTCTGATCAGATCATTGTCCAGCTCTCCAGCAGTCATCTCATTGACCACAGCAACCACGCATGCCTTGTTAAATACAGGGTCCCGGCAAGTCCCTTAGCACCTGCGACCTTGTCGGGGAGTTTTTGGGGCAATGAAGTGAAAAGACAATCAAGGAATCCGTCCCAGGCCAAAACCTAGGTGGCACTGCCTGGTTGCACGGTCTCCAGAGGTGACTCTGGTGCACTCGGTGCACCGCGGGTCTGTGGGTGCCTGGGCAGTGGGAGGCCTTTCTGAGGAGGGCCTGGCCATGGGCAGCTGATCACTGTCTGTCTGAGGAGTGCCAAGAGCAGTGGCAGTATTGAGTGCCTGCCCCAGGGCTTGAGACCCCCGGGGCCTGGGGCCCACCATGTCTGGTGATTTATTCAATTGGTGGGAAGAAGTTGATTATCTTAATAGATATGTGTCATAAAAAATAATTTTGGCCAGGTATGGTGGCTCACACCTGTAATCCTAGCACTTTGGGAGGCCAACGTGGGTGGATCACCTGAGGTCAGGAGTTCGAGACCAGCCTGGCCAACATGGTGAAACCCCCTCTCTACTAAAAATGTAAAAATTAGCCGGGTGTGGTGGCAGGCACCTGTAATTCCAGCTACTCGGGAGGCTCAGGCAGGAGAATCACTTGAACCTGGGAGGCGAAGGTTGCAGTGAGCTGAGATCATGCCATTGCACTCCAGCCTAGGCAACAAGAACGAAACTCGGTCTCAAAAATAAATAAATAAGTAAATAAACTAAATTTGGTCAGGTGTAGTGACTCACACTTGTATTCCCAACATTTTGAGAGGCCGAGGTAGGAGGATCGCTTGAGCCTAGGAGTTTGAGAGCAGCCTAGGTAACATAGTGAGACCTCATCTCTACAAAATATAAAAAAATTAGCCAGGCATGGTGGTGCGTACTGTAGTCCCAGCTCCTCAGGAGGCTGAGGTGGGAAGATGGCTTGAGCCTCGAAGGCAGATGCTGCAGCTGGGATTACACCACTGCACTTCAGCCCAGGCAACAGAGGGAGACCCTGGCTCAAAAAAATAACAATAAAAAGAGTAACGTGTGGTTGCTTTAATTATGGCTCTTTTTTTTTTTTTTTTTTTTTTTTTTTTTGAGACGGAGTCTTGCTCTGTTGCCCAGGCTGGAGTGCAGTGGCGCGATCTCGGCTCACTGCAAGCTTTGCCTCCCAGGTTCATGCCATTCTCCTGCCTCAGCCTCCCTAGTAACTGGGACTACAGGCACCCGCCGCCATGCCCGTCTAATTTTTTTGTATTTTTAGTAGAGATGGGGTTTCACCGTGTTAGCCAGGATGGTCTCGATCTCCTGACCTCGTGATCCGCCTGCCTCGGCCTCCCAAAGTGCTGGGATTACAGGCTTGAGCTACCGCGCGCGGCCTAATTATGGCTCTTAAAGTCTGCTCAGACAAGCACCCCCAGTTGCCTGCACCCGGGGGCCCTTCCTCCACCCAAAGGTCGCCGCTTCTGGGATCTGGTTTTCATCCTGACCCTGCCGTGTCACGATCCAGTGGTCCCTTGGAAGGACAGTGATCCAGTGGCAGAGAAGGGGTCCCTCCCCTCCTGATTCAAAAAGACCTCCCGTGAGACCAGGAAACCCGAAAGGAAAGAGGCGCTTGGTGGGATGTATTCTGCACAGGAACAGGGGGTCTTCAATGTCAGACACAGAATTTTGGTCATTCTTCCACCATGCGATGCCTCTGCCAAGCGGAGGGCAAAAATCGGGTGGGACAGGGCCACCTTGGGGCTGCAGAACGTGGGCCAGGGTTGTTGCTGTGTGGCTGGGGGTCAGCCTGGTGTGTCCTGAGGCCATTGGGTTCTGTGTCACCGGGCGAGGAGGAGCCCTGGGAAGGCCCACCTCCTTGCACAGGGGATAGGTGTAGGACAGGGCGCGGCGGGGGAGCAGACGGCATGTTGCAGGAGACAGGAGCTTGTCTGAGGCTCACGGGCTTCTTTTTTTTTTTTTTTTTTTTTTTTTTTTTTTTTTTTTTTTGAGATGGTGTCTCTTTCTGTCACCCAGGCTGGAGTGCAATGGTGTGATCTTGGCTTACTGCAACCTCCGCCTCCCGGGTTCAAACAATTCTCCTGCCTTGGCCGCCTAAGTAGCTGGGATTACAGGTGTGCACCACCACGCCCGGCTAATTTTTGTATTTTTAGTGGAGACAGGGTTTCTCCATGTTGGTCAGGCTGGTCTCAAACTCCTGACCTCAGGTGATCTGCCCACCTCGACCTCCTAAAGTGCTGGGATTACAGGCCACCACACCCAGCCAAGTTCACGCACTTCTTTTTTTTTTTTTCTTTTTTTTTTAAAAATGGAGTCTCACTCTGTCGCCCAGGCTGGAGTGCAGTGGCGCGATCTTGGCTCACTGCAACCTCCGCCTCCCGAGTGCATGCCATTCTCCTGCCTCAACCTCCTAAGTAGCTGGGACTACAGGTGCCTGCCACCACGCCCGGCTAATTTTTTTTGTATTTTTAGTAGAAACGGGGTTTCACCATCTTAGCCAGGATGGTGTTCATGCACTTCCTTTGGAATCATTCCTGTTACATTATTCAGGGCAAGTGAAAGCGCCCCTGCTCACAGCCTGTGTAAGCTGGTGGCGGTTTTTGAAACTTGCCAAAGAGAGTCCATCAGGCTGCCCAGCTGTACTGATGCACTTGTCTGGGCTGGAGCAGGTTGTTACTTACCCAGAACTGGCACCTTGGGCCTCAGGGACTCATCCTTCCTTGCTGACCTTCTTCTCTGGCTATGGCCCAGGGACTCCTGTGACCCCCGGCCATGCCAAGAAGGTTCACCGAGGTGGCTGGGTGGTTTGAGATAGAGCGGCTGGTAGAGGCATGCACACATGCTTCCGCTCATTACAGAACGGTTTTGAGCCTCTGCACGGAGCTAGGGGAAGGCTAGACCTGGGGGGAATCCCCATGTGGATAAGCCAGGCTCCGCTGGGAATGACCCTGCACAGACGCCACTGCTGCCGGACAGCCCCGCCTCAAACGGGCCCGCACCTAGAACCTTCATGCAAGAGCGTGTTCGGTTGTTGTGGTGACACTTGGGTACCTGGACACAGAAATGTCCACACAGGTGTGCACACACACAAAGTCTCCCACTCGGAACTGTTCCCCGCGTGAGGCACCTGCATGGCCTTTCCATGGGTTAGAGGTGGCCTCTGCACATCCCTGGAACCCACCTCTGAGAGTTCTCTCCTGCTGTCTTGGAGGCACGGAATGGGGAGGGCGCTGAGCCTTTGTTGTGTCCCGTGTCCCCCTGAGTGAGTTTGCAGCCGGCACTAGGTGATTCCTCCCTCACCCTTCCAAGGGGAACGACTGAGAGCCAGAGAAGGGGAGGCTGTGGGAAGCCGAGGGGTTGTTCACTGTAGCAGCTTGTCCAGCAGCTTTGGGTGCCAGCCTGCCTCAGGTTGGAGTGATGCAGAAGAATCGTGGTGGGGAGGCTTTCCTAACACCCACTGTGTCCTCTCCCTTACATACCCCCAGTGATAGGGAGCTCTGCACCTTCTAGCAGCTCGCCTGTCCCTGGGCACCGATGGGGCTGCTGTGGTGCCTGTTTGTCCTGAGAGTGGCTCTCAGTGTGGGGCATGCATCACCGTGTCACTGTGGTGGAAGGTGGGGGGCTGCAGTGAAACAAATCCTACTGAAGTGGGTGGTGTAGTTTCCGAAGGACAGCTGGATAGTGGGATGGCATCTGCCCCTGCAGGGCAGGCCCAGTGAGGTCCAGAGCGTGCTAGGGCCCCTTCAACTCCTGCATTCTGTCCCCAGAGGACCCAGCATGGGGTTGTCCCTGCTCCCCAGTGAGAGAACAGTCTGATATCACCTGGAAAAAGTGGCAAGAAAGGGAAGGGACCCCTGGCCTGTGCATGTGGTGATGTGGTGTGCATGTGTGTGTCTGTGTGGTGTGCATGTGTGTGCATGTGTGACCATGTATGTGTGTGTGAATGAGTCCAGCCCTGGGTTGCTCACCACTGTAACACTGTTTGTCAATAATTTCCAGTTATTGCTCCTACGGTAAGAGTCGCACTTGGCCAGGCTCGGTGGCTCATGTGTGTAATCCCAGCACTTTGGGAGGCCAAGACAGGCAGATCATTTGAAGTCAGGAGTTCGAGACCAGTCTGACCAACATGGTGAAATCCCGTCTCTACTGAAAATACAAAAGAATTAGCCAGGCATGATGGTGCGTGCCTGTAATCCCAGCTACTTGGGAGGCGAAGAATCGCTTGAACCTGGGAGACAGGTTGCAGTGAGCTGAGATCGCACCACTGCACTCCAGCCTGGGCGACAGAGCAAGACTCTGACTCAAAAGAAAAACAGAGTCACACTGGTTCTGAGTTGGGCTAACGGGTTGCACCATTTCAGAGGAAGCATTTCGCCAGAGCCTCTCAGGCCTCTCCCCGGCCCCTCACCTTAGACTCCCCTGTGGAGTCTGGTGGGGAAGGTGTCAACCAGGCGCTTCCTGCCAGTTCAGTCATCACTTAGTTCGCTGTTACCCACCTGTAGAAATGCGCGCAGGCACTTTGGGTTTTGTTTTCCATAAACATTGCCTTCTCATAGCCGCCAGGTTCCCCCTGATTTCCAGAGTCACAAAACCTAGAGGGTCTCTTCCAGGAGGAGGCTGGTGTTGGAGATGTGGCCGGGC
Organism: Macaca nemestrina; assembly: GCF_043159975.1. Lineage (NCBI taxonomy): Eukaryota > Metazoa > Chordata > Mammalia > Primates > Cercopithecidae > Macaca > Macaca nemestrina. The sequence continues at coordinate 130,747,919 of NC_092128.1, forward strand.
TGGAAGTGGCTCTCACCCCCCTTTCCCAGAAGGCTGGTATTTAGGGCTGGTGCCCCACAGAGAGGGCCTGGGTCCTGTCACCGAGATAAGACAGCAGTCACTTAGGCGCACTGGGGAGGGGTGATGGCAGGGCCATGTGGTTTTTGTCAGGGGCTGGGGAAGGGTGAGCGGAGGGTTGGTTCGCCTTTGCAGGAGGGGCGAGTGTTAAACCGGCGCACAGCCCCCGGAGGGCTGGCCTTCCTTGCTTTCTCCCTTCCTCCCATTACATTTCAGGTTGGGGCATCCTCGCTGAGCGAGGCGTCCGTGGTTGCAGGGCATTGAGCAGTGTCCCTGGCTCCTGTGCCCCCACCCCCAAGTTGTAGCATCCAAAGATGTCTGCAGACATGGCCAGCTGTTCCCTGGAGGCAGACCTGCCCTCTATTGAGAGCTGCAGTATTGGACCTGGCTGCCTGGACTTGGCCACACCAGCCCCTGTCCACTGGGACTATGTAGCTGAGTGCCCGCCCCAGGCCCTCAGGCCTGATCCACATTGGCGACATTCGTCTCTCCCGGGCCACTCTCGGAGGGGCTGGGGTGCCTGGCAAGCCCAGGGTCTCTGGGATGGTGACATGCAGTCTTGACATTCATGCGTTCCT